>NC_091213.1:8325296-8470296 GCF_040958095.1 Procambarus clarkii
GAGGACCGGGCCGCGGGGACACTAAAGCCCCGAAATCATCTCAAGATAACCTCAAGATAACCTCCCCATCACCCATACATGGTAATATAGCGAAAACACTCTAAAACTCTATGGACTCTACCCAGAACATTTAATCTGACGATTTCATGGTTAGCTTAAGATCTTAATTTAATTAAGGTTATTTTGAGATGATTTCGGGGCTTAGCGTCCTCGCGGCCCGGTCCTCATACTTGTTATACATCCCCAGGAAGCAGCCCGTAGCAGCTGTCTAACTCCCTGGTACCTAGTTACTGCTAGATGAACAAGGTGGATTGATCTTGAGTGCCTTAGTGTCTCATTACCATGTGCATAGCTATATATAGCTATACAACCATGACGCTAAATACTGTAATGTTTAATGTCCCTGTATCCGGGTACTTGCCAAGATGCGCGTGCTGGGTCGAGCCTCAGCTCCCAAGGCCCGCCATCCAAACATTTAGCATTTTAATGCAGACGATTCTTCTGTTGTTTTTCATATATATATATCCATATAAAACTGCATACGTTTCTAATTGTCGTTTTTTCTGAAAGTATTAAACTTATGAAACAGAATAAATATAATTTTGTATTATACAAGTATTAGCAATTTAGGTTATAGGCAAATTAGGCTATTTAAGGAGGTTTATTTTGGGATTGTTGCTGGTAAGTGGAGGTGGTGCTCGTCACTTAGCGTCAAGGAGCAGCTTCAAGTCAGAGTTGGTGCTCGTGTCATTGAGTGATAAGTGGTCGTGGAGTTTATCCACTTGGGTTGGTCGGTAGAGCGACGCTTTCTGTTACTGCAGGGGACAGCGTTCGATCCCCGATGGTCCAAGGGTTTGAGTACCGTTCCTTCACTCCGTCCTCGTATGTCCCAGTTCCTTGTCCTCGTATGTCCCAGTTCCTTGTCCTCGTATGTCCCAGTTCCTTGTCCTCGTATGTCCCAGTTCCTTGTCCTCGTATGTCCCAGTTCCTTGTCCTCGTATGTCCCAGTTCCTTGTCCTCGTATGTCCCAGTTCCTTGTCCTCGTATGTCCCAGTTCCTTGTCCTCGTATGTCCCAGTTCCTTGTCCTCGTATGTCCCAGTTCCTTGTCCTCGTATGTCCCAGTTCCTTGTCTTCGTATGTCCCAGTTCCTTGTCCTCGTATGTCCCAGTTCCTTGTCCTCGTATGTCCCAGTTCCTTGTCCTCATATCCCAATTCCTTGTCCTCATATCCCAGTTCCTTGTCCTCATATCCCAGGTCCTTGTCCTCACACAGTCAAACTGACTTAGCGCTTTCTCCAGATAACTAATACATTACAACTGACCGTGTTGGTAGGCTCACATGGCCCTGTAGTCATGTTTCAGTATCGTCACCCAGATGTCTGCTAGATGAACTAGAACTACCTACTCAAGGTAGGGTAAGGTGACGAGCTGTATCACCTTACACTGTTGGGTCGAAATCTTCACAGGTGTCTGGGCCCCCTCCTTGAAGAGGTTGGTGGTGGTCACCCTACCTGGGTGATCAGGCGGCGACCTTGCCATAGGTTACGCCTGGGAGGTTGGTGGGGGGCTTGGCCCACTCTTGTGTGTGTTAAGGTGTAGGTGTTCGTCAGGACGTGTTTGATAGTAGGTCATATTGGAACACCTTCTCACGTAGGCAGGCGCGCTCACACACTCACTCACACACACACCCAGGAAGCAGCCCGTAGCAGCTGTCTAACTCCCAGGTACCTATTTACTGCTAGGTAACAGGCGCACCAGGGTGAAGGAAACTGCCCATTTGCTTTTCCGGCGGTGCCGGGGGATCGAACCCCGGTCCCTAGGTCCACGAGTCTAGAGCGCTGTCCACTCAGCCACCACCCAGTGTGTGTGTGTGTGTGTGGAAAAAAATTAGCTAGTAATTAGTAACAGTTGATTGATTGACAATTGAGAGGCGGACCGAAAGAGCAAGAGCTCAACCCCCGCAAACCCAACTAGCTTAATACAACTAGGTGAATACAGTTTCCCACAAGCTTGCCTATACCCCATCACCCCAACAAAGGTCCTATGGGTTCACAGTGTGTACACATAGACCATCCCAACAGATAACAGAAACCATTTCGTACATTTCTCACTAATTTGAGAACTATGTCGCATAACGCACTCTATTAACACAAAACAAAAAACCTAAATCAAAATAAAAAACCTTCCCTAGGCTTCCCAGTATATAAACCCACAAATATATTTTAAAATAAATGTATATGAGAATAAAAACCCCCCTTGTTATTATACGGCATAAAATATTGCCGCTGCTCAGTTGTTTATCGGAGGCTCAAGGCAAATATTGACATTAAAGTCAGCCATTGTTGTTATAAATAGTGTTGTCGCGTGGTGATGGAGGTTCCGTAGCCTCTTGTGTAGTTTAGAATTAAACTTTATGTAGCGGTCACAGCTTGTAGCGGTTACGGCTAATCGTAGCGGTCACAGCTTGTAGCGTTTACGGCTAGTCGTAGCGGTCACTGCTTGTAGCGGTTATGGCTAGTCGTAGTGGTCACAGCTTGTAGCGTTTACGGCTGGTCGTAGCGGTCACAGCTTGTAGCGGTTACTGCTAGTCGTAGCGGTATGTTTCCACCCCATACTCTTGAATGTCTTGGGGCTAGAGGATAACATTGCTGGTGGATCTCCGTTTTATAATATCCTTTTGTCATCGCTAAGATAGCAGGTGGTGGTGGTAGGGGTAACAGAGCTAGAAGGGACGAGGGAGAGGACTGTAGAGCGGATGGGGGGGGACTATAGAGCAGTAGGGTCTTCAACAACTGTGTCCATGGTAGGGGGGTGTGCCCAGCCCTGCTCAACCTGTTCTACAGTCTACCAACGCTGGTATTGTTGACACTGGCACCAATCCTCTCATTGGGCATGATGGGGACACCTGTCCTTACGAGTAATACATCGCATTTTGACGTCAAAATATGATGTATCATTAATCATAGCGGCTCGTTAAAATGACGGGCTGTTACGTTTTCTGTTCGCGGGCCGATCAGTTAGGTTGATTGGGGCAATTTAATATATTATTTTTCTGACGTAGCAACTCGAGAAGACGGCTTGCATAAACACCCATCAACACAGTTGCCAAAGTTTGATTTTAGTCTCTAATTGCAAATTGTACGGAAAATGCAATTAAACCATATGTTTGTTTTTCATTTTTGTATAAAAATGACATCTTGGAACTCCCTGTAGCCTGGGCTTTAGGGTGTATAAACATACGGGACCTGTAGTATGTTTTGCAGAGATGGGCGCGTGCCGCTGGCTTGGCCTTGCTGTTGGATATCTAAATGAATATCAGGTTAGAGCGAGTTGGTCTTGGGGTGAAAAAGAGCCGAAGGCAGATAAATGGGAGTTGATTTTGGGTCATGGACAGTGGCTATAGGGGTCAGAGTTTTAGTGAATCTCAGCCCAAAGTTTATATGTACCCTATGCAGGCGATGAGTCACAATAACGTGGCTAAAGTATGTTGACCAGACCACACACTAGAACACCTATTCTTATCCATAGGGTTAGGTTAGGCTAGGTTAGGGTTAGGTTGAGTTAGGTTAGTTTAGGGTTATGGTAAGGTAAGGTTACGTTACGTTTTGTTTGGTTACATTAATGTTCTGTATCATTGTCAAACATGTTAAATATGAAATTCAAAAACTATTTGAGTATCCCCTAGAATCTCATTTACAGAAAATCAAACTCTTCAGATCGTTTCAAAGGAAATGAGTTAAGCATAGACTTTATATATTTTAAACTAACGATTTTTAACAATGTAAAGTTATAACTTGAGAATATTCTCTGTTTAGGACAAAGGTTTACGTTTCAGTTTACAAGTAAACTATTATTGGAACCGTAATATGCTTTCAGACCATCACAAATATCTAGATAAATATCCAAGTGTTTAACCAGGACGGCTGGCTGGTCGTTAAAACCACTTTCTTTACCCTGAGAACAGCCTTAAATAAGGCGTTTAGATTGCTGAAAAGCCTGGGTAAATACTGGTTTGTAAATGGTTGTCAATTTGAAGAACATATTACCGGGTAACATAATTGAAATGGGAAATTGAAATTAAAATAAGTTTATTGAGGTAAAATACACACAAAGGGATGAGGTAGGTCCAGCTATTCTCACCCCGTTCAGTACATCGTGTTAATACATACATAGATACACATCACAAACTATAAACATATTACCAAACATTCTGAGAGATAAACATATACATTTCCTCCTTTACACAAGTAGAATGGTAATTGAAATGGAGGCACTGAATTGTTTGAGACATTAGTAATTGCCTCGTGTGGGCGAATAAGCCTTTTGTAGATTCATTTATTCCTAGTTTTTTTTTAATTAATATTGGTTGAAGTCAAGTGGATATCATTAATATTGGTTGAAGTCAAGTGGATATCATTAATATTGGTTGAAGTCAAGTGGATATCATACCAGCTCACATAGATATCGGGTGAGAACTAGTGAACATAAGGTGAAGACACATGGTTATCGGGCAAGAGATTTTTTCCTCTTGCTGAGACAAAATAATGTGTATCATGCTGAGTGCAGAGAGAAATACAGTTGTTGTTGATCCTTGTGGAGCGTTGCGAGGCGTGACGAGGCTTGGCTTACGTGAGGCTATGCACCAAGTGTTCTACCTCTCTCACCCACCTATTTCCACCGCCTCACTGCTCTGAAAAACAAATTAAAAATACAAAAACAAAGCTGCAGCAGCAAGAATGCTGATTACTGTCTCAATTCTACTACCATATTCAGCTCCCGACTCAATGTTTCCTCAATCCTCATATCCCACCCAATTATTCAATTTCTTTCTAAGAAATTCTTTCTTTAATGTTTGTTAAAACTTCCGTCGGAATTTCGAGGTTATTCTGGTGTAGAATGTTGCAAATTGTCGTCGTAAACCAACAAAAAATTGACTAGCTTACCCACCTGGGGAAAAAAAATGCCTGGTGTAGTGGCGCGCTGCCCGCTGATTGGCTGGTTGGTTCTGGCACACGACTCTCATTGGATAATTTGGCGGGTGTGGCGGCCGTGGTGCGTCTCAGAAGTCACCATGTAAATAAACAAACTAGAAGGAATTTAACAAGGACGGTAAGTTCGTGTGGACTGGTCTGAGACGTGAAAGACTTGGTGTATACTGGACAATAACATATATATATATATTGTTTTTGTTGCTGCCATCACTGATAAGTTTATTGTAGTAGGTTATTGTGCACCCCATACTCATCCTGTGAGTGGGAGTTATTGGTCACCCCATACTCATCCTGTGAGTGGTAGTTATTGTGCACCCCATACTCATCCTGTGAGAGGTAGTTATTGTGCACCCCATACTCATCCTGTGAGAGGTAGTTATTGGTCACCCCATACTCATCCT
This sequence comes from Procambarus clarkii, assembly GCF_040958095.1. NCBI lineage: Eukaryota > Metazoa > Arthropoda > Malacostraca > Decapoda > Cambaridae > Procambarus > Procambarus clarkii. The sequence continues at coordinate 8,330,689 of NC_091213.1, forward strand.
GTGAGAGGTAGTTATTGTGCACCCCATACTCATCCTGTGAGTGGTAGTTATTGTGCACCCCATACTTATCCTGTGAGTGGGAGTTATTGTGCACCCCATACTCATCCTGTGAGTGGTAGTTATTGGTCACCCCATACTCATCCTGTGAGTGGGAGTTATTGTACACCCCATACTCATCCTGTGAGTGGTAGTTATTGTGCACCCCATACTCATCCTGTGAGTGGGAGTTATTGTACACCCCATACTCATCCTGTGAGTGGTAGTTATTGTACACCCCATACTCATCCTGTGAGTGGGAGTTATTGTACACCCCATACTCATCCTGTGAGTGGTAGTTATTGTGCACCCCATACTCATCCTGTGAGTGGTAGTTATTGTACACCCCATACTCATCCTGTGAGTGGGAGTTATTGTACACCCCATACTCATCCTGTGAGTGGTAGTTATTGTACACCCCATACTTATCCTGTGAGTGGGAGTTATTGTACACCCCATACTCATCCTGTGAGTGGTAGTTATTGTACACCCCATACTTATCCTGTGAGTGGGAGTTATTGTACACCCCATACTCATCCTGTGAGTGGGAGTTATTGTACACCCCATACTCATCCTGTGAGTGGTAGTTATTGTGCACCCCATACTTATCCTGTGAGTGCACAGGATACACCCCATACTCATACTTGTACACCCCATACTCATCCTGTGAGTGGGAGTTATTGTGCGCCCCATACTTATCCTGTGAGTGCACAGGATACACCCCATACTCATACTTGTACACCCCATACTCATCCTGTGAGAGGTAGTTATTGTACATACAAAACTAGACTCCAGAAAGAGCAAAAGTTTGCAACAAGATTTGTGCCTTAATTAAGATAAGAAAAGCACGAGGACAAATCAAGGGAATTTCATCTCCAAACATTACAGAACAGAAGAAATGGATTGGATATGACCACGACATACAAGATATTGAGAGGAATAGACAAGACGGATAACGACGTCTTTAAATTGAGAGAAAAAATGGTCAAGAGGACGTGGGAAGTGGGAAGTTATAAACATAAATGTCTCGTTGAAATGTTAGAAACTATTGGCACCTGTAAAGGTAGTCGACAAGTCGAGGAAATTAAGTCGTGGAATCCACCTCCATCCACAATTTTTAAGAGCTGATTCGCCAAGAATTCGAACACTTGGATATTTAATTTGTAACGCAAAATGCCCCTGTTACCTAGCAGTAAATAGGTACCTGGGAGTTAGACAGCTGTTATGGGCTGCTTCCTGTGTGTACTCATCTAGTTGTGCTTGCTGGGGTTGAGCTTTGGCTCTTTGGTCCCGCCTTTCAACTGTCAATCAACTGGTGTACAGATTCCTGAGCCTATTGGGCTCTATCATATCTACATTTGAAACTGTGTATGGAGTCAGTCTCCACCACATCACTGCCTAATGCATTCCATCCGTTAACTACTCTGACACTGAAAAAACCCCTTCTAACGTCCCTGTGGCTCATGTGAGTACTCAGTTTCCACCTGTGTCCCCTTATTCGCGTCCCGCCAGTGTTGAATAGTTTATCCTTGTTTACCCGGTCGATTCCCCTGAGGATTTTGTAGGCTGTGATCATGTCTCGCCTTACTCTTCTGTCTTCCGGTACTCGAAGTCTTCCCCATACACGTGGTGTGTGTATCGTATCGAGCGTCTTATTATGCACCCCATACCCATCCCGTGGGCGGTGGTGTAAAGGGTTACAGAGGCACATAATGGGTTCAGGATCTGAACCCTCTAGTTCGTTTAGCTAAGTAAATAACAATCTTTTGACGCTAGTTACACAATTATTAATGTTATACTTGTACACATACACATACAATCACCTACACAAATACACACATCAATAATATTTTCTATCACTAGTGATTCAACAAGAGGCTCACAACAGTCACTATACAAGGCACTTTACATCTATGGTGTGTCACAGTTACTAGTCTTGCTCCACACCCACCCAACTGGGCGGCAGCTTTACAGTCATGTGCTCCACACCCACCCAACTGGGCGGCAGCTTTACAGTCATTTGCTCCACACCCACCCAACTGGGCGGCAGCTTTACAGTCATGTGCTCCACACCCACCCAACTGGGCGGCAGCTTTACAGTCACGTGCTCCACACCCACCCAACTGGGCGGCAGCTTTAGTCACGTGCTCCACACCCACCCAACTGGGCGGCAGCTTTACAGTCACGTGCTCCACACCCACCCAACTGGGCGACAGCTTTTAGGTGGTGAAGCAAAATGGTGTCAAATGGATTCGTCTTTCCTGTCTGATGTTGTAATTGTGCCACGCAAGTCGGGCAGGATTTCCTTTGCCTGAATTCGGCATAGTGCAGAGAGAGAGAGAGAGAGAGAGAGAGAGAGAGATTTACCTCAAGGTTCCCTGCCCTCACCCCTGCGGTGAGTGCGTGTGATCATGTAAATATTTGATCATGTGGGATCATTAGTAACGTTGTATAATATGAAAGTGAAGAGTTGTGGGGCCACATTCCAGCGGTGACGGTCCGTGGTCCTGGGCTAGGCTAGGCTAGGCTTCACTATCACTCACCATGAGGCTGCTGCCTTCGGGGCCTTACATCACTCTCCTACTCATCATCCATCCACCACCCAGCACAATTACTCATCTTCAGTGACTTAATTCTTCCAATGAGTGTAATACCAACAGTTACAATTACAGTACTTACATTTTAGGAACACTGTCCGCCATTTCTCAGGGTCTCGATTTATTCATGTTTAATTTCAAATTCAAAAGTTTTATTAATAAATGTGTGTACATTTATAGTTGCCTTAGTTTACACAGATTTACAGTAAGTTATTTACATATGATAAAGTTTTAACAATAACATGTCTATAATTATATACTGATACTCTAGAATTAGATTTAGAAGCTACATTGATCAGTGATTTAAAAATCATCACTGCCTTTTGTACGGTCACTGATGGTCGAGTGGTTTAAGGCACCGTGTACACCAGTTGCAATGTGCTCCTGGCGGTTTGGGTTCGAGTCACTTTTGGGGTGTGGAGTTTTCAGTTGCATATATGTTTGGGGACCATTCAAGCTTGTTCACATGCATATATATAATCAGAAAACTTCCCTGGGAAGGGATCGAACCCGGACAGCCAGGCGCTGTATACACCATAGCGTGTCCAGTACTATTCCCGCTACACCACAACCTACTGTTAAATGAATAGGAGATGATGCCAACCTGGGGCCAGATTTACGAAGCAGTTACGCAAGCACTCACGAACCTGTCGACGCATCCTTCGAATTGACAGTACGGTTTAATATCAAGTGTAATAAGTACAATTCGTGACTGCCTGGAATAGTACATAATTACACTTACTTGTGCCATTACATTTACCTCCCCATATACGGAGGATGGGCTGGAACCTGTACATCTTTTCTCAATCTTTGGCGGCTTTGTTTACAATTATTAAACAGTTAATGAGCTCCGAAGCACCAGGAGGCTGTTTATAACAATAACAACAGTTGATTGGCAAGTTTTAATGCTTCTAAACTGTTTAATAAATGTAACCAAAGCCGTCAAAGTTTGAGGAAAGATGTTCAGGTTCGTAAGTACTTTCGTAAGTGCTTCGTGAATCTGGCGAGGAGTTTGCCAGCTAAGGAAGAATGACCAGAGGAACAACGGTTGACTGGGGAAATGACGTCTGTGACCCATCCCTATATACATTAAAGAATCTCGGATAACGTGACTGCATAGCTCTTAATTAAGATTAGCGTAGCAGCTAAATTAAGGATTTCCACTTTAAGCACCGGGTACCTCTCTTGAGTTGTCCTGCTACATGTAATTACCTAAGTGTAGTTACAGGATGAGAGCTATGCTCGTGATGTCCCGTCTTCCCAGCACTCTTTGTCATATAACGCTTTGAAACTACTGACGGTCTTGGCCTCCACCACCTTCTCACTTAACTTGTTCCAACCGTCTACCACTCTATTTGCGAAGGTGAATTTTCTTATATTTCTTCGGCATCTGTGTTTGTAGTGGTTCATGTGTTGTCAAGTCGTGACTCGTGTGTTGAGGGGCGAGGCTGCTGCCACACCCACCGCCTTGTTTACACGTAGGTTATTGTGTTGTGTTGGCAGCCTCATTAGTGTGTGCTCGAGTCACAGCCTCATGCTCCCTGTTGCCATCTCAACCCAGCCTCCTGAAATGATAGTTTTTATTATTATTATTTTCTGCCACAGACGTGGCCAAACATTTACAGGGCTAATCAGTATATATATACATTTTCTTTTGTCCTCCATGGACAGGGTGTGAGAGGTTTGTCAAATATACAGTTCAGGGATTTATTGAACAATCAACCAGGTGATTGTAGTGCTTTTAAAATGCTAGGCTAAGCTACATACGTAAATACATAGATACACAGATTTATGTATGCTACATAAAGTGTTCGATGTGTCTTTTACATAGTGTCATTAATGTGCATTTACAAAGGCAAAACGTAACTCTGATCAGCTTCCACATATACTTTATACACATACATACACACACATATACATACACACACATTGTCTAAGTATTGTCTAAGACCAAAGAGCCAAAGCTCAACCCCCGCAAGCACAATTAGGTGAGTACACATATACATACATACATATATACACACACATACATTTGTCTCTTTTACTCTGGCAGGGTGAGATAGATGATAGTACTTATAGTAACCATTTGGTCCAAAATACCAATATGTAGTGTTGGAACAATAATAATACACTTTTTGTACTTTTAATTTCATAGTCCGGAAAAAAATTGTTAAATAAACAAATATACCCTGGCCTAGTATACCACATTAGGTATAAAGGAGGGTAGAAATAGCCTAAGCTACTCTATCCCTTTGAGATGTATTTCTTTCTTGTCTCAATAAACATACTTGAACTTGATTAGGTATAAACTAGCGTGTACTAGAGATAGGATTGCTAGGAGAGGTTATAATACGTATTATATTTGTTGCCGTTAACAAAAGTTTCCCCATTTGTCTAAATTTAATAATACCAAAGTCACCTTTTTTTGCTAGCCCATCACTACACATTAATACTTTCGACTAAATAGTTATTATAAGTACTCTCATTTTAGGAGGCTGGGTTGCTTCTTGAATCTTAACCTGTTGCTTGCGCACTCGCCAGAGGTTTCAATTTGTGTGTACAGTGGAGCGTGAACAATTGTGTGTAATGAGAGAGACACGAGTGCAGCTAGGTATTCTTGACGGTCCGAGGGTGACTGTGCTTCAAATTTGTATGAAAAATGTTAATTGAAAGTTTCCTCTCCTAACCTTTCCGAGTGGGCCGGACGACTCAAACAAAACGGGACAGTACGTCACTTTTGTAAGTCGATTTCATTTCAAATTACGCCCACTTTTGGCCATAGTGCGCATACGAGCGAAAAGCGACGTTATTTTTAAGAGAACGGGTTGGACTGTGTCTGCGGCCCAGGCTCGTACTAGGTTTCAACGATGATTGCTAAAGATTAAGCCACCCAATAAGGGGCACGGGCATGATTAGCCCGTAAGGTTATTCACAGTGGATCATTACAGAGGTCTGTTAATGGTCCTCACATTTAGAGGTAAGGTGTTGACAAATCTTGCTCCCTTAATGTTTATAGAAATTATCCTTAATGCGCGCCTGCTTTCCAGCGGAGCTATTTTACACATTGTGTAAAGACTCGTGGTCCTGCAATGAAATAATTTTAGTCCGGTAGTTTGAAACTAGTCCTTCTAATACACACACAAATCACAATTGCGTGATGCATCAAATGAACAAATCCACAAGGGCCGTGACGATGATTCGAACCTGCGTCAGAGAGCATCCCAGACACTGCCTTAATCGACTGAGCTACGACAGGGTAAGGCAGCGTCTGGGATGCTCTCGGACGCAGGTTCGAATCCTCGTCACGGCCCTTGTGGATTTGTTCATTAGTCCTTCTAAACTTTTCCAGGACTACATTAGTAGCATTTGCTACTCTGACAAATGTCAGTAAAGTCTTCAAGAACACAGAGAAGGTTACCTTATAAACGCTATTTATGTCATACGTGCGGCCTGTGTTGGAGTATACAGGACCAGCATGGAACCCCACATCTTAAAAAAGAAGAAATAGTCACAGGTTTCCTTCATCTCCTTTAGGGAGATGAACCTAATGTTATTTGAAGAAAAGAGATAGAGGAAAAATTATAGACTTGCATCATACTTAGTGATTTTAATTTTCTTAATTGCGACAGAGTTTAGATTGACTAGACACAGATTGAAAGGACATAGAACCAGGCAGATGAGCCAAAGGGATGTCTCGAAGATGAGCCACAGGGATGTCTCGAAGATGAGCCACAGAGATGTCTGTGATGTCTTCACACTCACTCGTTCTTCGAGTGAATGTGAAGTGAACTAGAGTAATATTAAGGGCTTCATCTAACCACAGTTTTAAAAGTTATAACATAAGAGGCAGGGGTCGGGAGTCATTGCATTTAATGACCGACACTTGGGAAGATAGAGCCCAGAAACTGAAGCTTTGTTACATAAATACTATTAGACAAGCATGCACGCGCACACACAACTTTTGATGCCTATGCCGTTAATAACACTCCCATAGACCCAAGTGGTATATTCTGTAAGGTAAGTGATAGATGCGCGAGATTCTGAAGGGTTTGTGCACATTGTAGAGGGGGGAGGAGTTTTAGCGGCCTTGCCAGCCAGTTAGATGACGGGCAAGCAAGAGGCCCGTCCCAGACGGGCAAGCAAGAGGCCGGTCCCAGACAGGCAAGAGCCCCGTCCCAGACCTGAACTGTGGTGGTGGCGGCGGTAGGCAGAGACATGTTGTCGCAGACCGGTTTTTGGACACCCGAGGGAACCCTTGTTGATCTGATGGCGATAACCAGGTCCTCGACGCTTAGCGGGATATGACTTTATTAAGATCATTCTCCCCCCCTGCTCTACACGGGTACTGTATCACCCTCTCACACTAACCTAAACGTAGACAACTGTTTTAATTGAAGAGCGCGCTTGAGTTTCATACACACACACACTGGAAACTGGAAAATATTGGAGGGGTGACAGGTAAGCTTCTATCATGGATGAAAAATTTTCTGACTGGTAGAAAAATGAGGGCAGTCATCAGAGGCAATGTATCGGAATGGAGAAATGTCACAAGTGGAGTATCACAGGGTTCAGTTCTTGCACCAGTGATGTTTATTGTGTACATAAATGATCTACCAGTTGGTATACAGAATTATATGAACATGTTTGCTGATGATGCTAAGATAATAGGAAGGATAAGAAATTTAGATGATTGTCATGCCCTTCAAGAAGACCTGGACAAAATAAGTAGATGGAGCACCACTTGGCAAATGGAATTTAATGTTAATAAATGTCATGTAATGGAATGTGGAATAGGAGAACATAGACCCCACACAACCTATATATTATGTGAGAAATCTTTAAAGAATTCTGATAAAGAAAGAGATCTAGGGGTGGTTCTAGATAGAAAACTATCACCTGAGGACCACATAAAGAATATTGTGCAAGGAGCCTATGCTATGCTTTCTAACTTCAGAATTGCATTTAAATACATGGATGGCGATATACTAAAGAAATTGTTCATGACTTTTGTTAGGCCAAAGCTAGAATATGCAGCTGTTGTGTGGTGCCCATATCTTAAGAAGCACATCAACAAACTGGAAAAGGTGCAAAGACATGCTACTAAGTGGCTCCCAGAACTGAAGGGTAAGAGCTACGAGGAGAGGTTAGAAACATTAAATATGCCAAAACTAGAAGACAAGAAAAAGAGGTGATATGATCACTACATGCAAAATAGTAACAGGAATTGATAAAATCGACAGGGAAGATTTCCTGAGACCTGGCACTTCAAGAACAAGAGGTCATAGATTTAAACTAGCTAAACACAGATGCCGAAGAAATATAAGAAAATTCACCTTCGCAAATAGAGTGGTAGACGGTTGGAACAAGTTAAGTGAGAAGGTGGTGGAGGCCAAGACCGTCAGTAGTTTCAAAGCGTTATATGACAAAGAGTGCTGGGAAGACGGGACACCACGAGCGTAGCTCTCATCCTGTAACTACACTTAGGTAATTACACTTAGGTAATTACACACACACGTACAAAACGCGGGGGAAACCACAATATGGAACGGAAAATCAAAACCAAAAAACGCAAGACCTGAGAGTTACGTCAGAAAACGCCAATTGCCGACCAGCATGTACTGCGGGTGTCCACCGCGGACAGTGTCGTACCGCACGTGTTTGACATACTGGCGTCCCGCTAGCTTAAATTCACGCGCGGTCACGTATCCTGCGGTGAAGCTAACGTGAGGCTGGCGTTAGCCACTGCGTCACCTTACCTTGAGGTTACCTTGAGGTGCTTCCGGGGCTTAGCGTCCCCGCGGCCCGGTCGTCGACAAGGCCTCCTGGTTGCCGGACTGATCAACCAGGCTTTTGGACGCGGCTGCTCGCAGCCTGACGTACGAGTCACAGCCTCGCCACACGTACTGATGCAGTCTTGCGCGCGCACCAGTTCCTTGACGGGGGAAGAGTTTAGTCAGCACAATTGGGGGTAGACTGTGGACTTTCTCCTACGATTGATTGATTGATGAAGATTATGCCACCCAAGAGGTGGCACGGGCATGAATAGCCCGTAAGTGGTGGCCCCTTTTGAGCCATTACCAGTATCAATAGATGATACTGGAGATATGTGGAGGTGCGACTGTACCCTGCGTGACGGGAGATGTCTCTCGTGTTTCTCCTATAACACTACCCCCTAGAACAACTATCTTGGGATTAAGGAGAGAGAAAGGAAAGGGTGAGAAACAGGTTATCTTGAGATGATTTCGGGGCTTTAGTGTCCCCGCGGCCCAGTCCTCGACCACGCCTCCACCCCCAGGAAGCAGCCCGTGACGGCTGATTAACACCCAGGTACCTATTTTACTGCTAGGTAACAGGGGCATAGGGTGAAAGAAACTCTGCCCATTGTTTGTCGCCGGCGCCTGGGATCGAACCCAGGACCACAGGTAGACACGGATAGATAATAAAATAAGCGAGACAAATATAATGGCGATAATGGGCACGTTTCCTTTCATGCAATGCTCCTGTTCACCTAGCAGTAAATAGGTACCTGGGGAGTTAGGCAACTGTTGTGGGGGTTGCATCCTTGGGGAGGGTCAGTAGTTCCACCTTCTGTGGTGACCTTGACATCAGTTCATATACACAGGCTTCCTGGGCCTGACAAAATCCATTATGTGAAGTGACGACAATTACCAGACTGACGACACGTGTGGGAAGTTTGGTAAGGCTTGGTGTTCTTACTGCTCACCACCACACACACACCACCGCTCCTGTGCCAGGTAAGTCCACCACGGGCTCACCATAGCCCGTGCTACTTGCCCCGCTCCTGTGCCAGGAAAGTCCACCACGGGCTCACCATAGTCCGTGCTACTTGTCCCGCTCCTGTGCCAGGAAAGTCCACTACGGGCTCACCATACCCCGCGCTACTTGTCCCGCTCCTGTGCCAGGAAAGTCCACTACGGGCTCACCATACCCCGCGCTACTTGTCCCGCTCCTGTGCCAGGAAAGTCCACCACGGGCTCACCATACCCCGCGCTACTTGCCCCGCTCCTGTGCCAGGAAAGTCCACCACGGGCTCACCATACCCCGTGCTACTTGCCCCGCTCCTGTGCCAGGAAAGTCCACCACGGGCTCACCATACCCCGTGCTACTTGCCCCGCTCCTGTGCCAGGAAAGTCCACCACGGGCTCACCATAGCCCGTGCTACTTGCCCCGCTCCTGTGCCAGGAAAGTCCACCACGGGCTCACCATAGCCCGTGCTACTTGCCCCGCTCCTGTGCCAGGAAAGTCCACCACGGGCTCACCATAGCCCGTGCTACTTGCCCCGCTCCTGTGCCAGGAAAGTCCACCACGGGCTCACCATACCCCGCGCTACTTGTCCCGCTCCTGTGCCAGGAAAGTCCACCACGGGCTCACCATAGCCCGTGCTACTTGTCCCGCTCCTGTGCCAGGAAAGTCCACCACGGGCTCACCATAGCCCGTGCTACTTGCCCCGCTCCTGTGCCAGGTAAGTCCACCACGGGCTCACCATACCCCGTGCTACTTGCCCCGCTCCTGTGCCAGGAAAGTCCACCACGGGCTCACCATAGCCCGTGCTACTTGCCCCACTCCTGTGCCAGGAAAGTCCACTACGGGCTCACCATAGCCCGTGCTACTTGCCCCACTCCTGTGCCAGGAAAGTCCACTACGGGCTCACCATAGCCCGTGCTACTTGCCCCGCTCCTGTGCCAGGAAAGTCCACTACGGGCTCACCATACCCCGCGCTACTTGCCCCGCTCCTGTGCCAGGAAAGTCCACTACGGGCTCACCATACCCCGTGCTACTTGCCACGCTCCTGTGCCAGGTAAGTCCACTACGGGCTCACCATACCCCGCGCTACTTGTCCCGCTCCTGTGCCAGGTAAGTCCACTACGGGCTCACCATAGCCCGTGCTACTTGCCCCGCTCCTGTGCCAGGTAAGTCCACTACGGGCTCACCATACCCCGCGCTACTTGCCCCGCTCCTGTGCCAGGTAAGTCCACTACGGGCTCACCATAGCCCGTGCTACTTGCCCCGCTCCTGTGCCAGGAAAGTCCACCACGGGCTCACCATAGCACGTGCTACTTGCCCCGCTCCTGTGCCAGGAAAGTCCACCACGGGCTCACCATAGCCCGTGCTACTTGCCCCACTCCTGTGCCAGGAAAGTCCACTACGGGCTCACCATAGCCCGTGCTACTTGCCCCACTCCTGTGCCAGGAAAGTCCACTACGGGCTCACCATAGCCCGTGCTACTTGCCCCGCTCCTGTGCCAGGAAAGTCCACTACGGGCTCACCATACCCCGCGCTACTTGCCCCGCTCCTGTGCCAGGAAAGTCCACTACGGGCTCACCATACCCCGTGCTACTTGCCACGCTCCTGTGCCAGGTAAGTCCACTACGGGCTCACCATACCCCGCGCTACTTGTCCCGCTCCTGTGCCAGGTAAGTCCACTACGGGCTCACCATAGCCCGTGCTACTTGCCCCGCTCCTGTGCCAGGTAAGTCCACTACGGGCTCACCATACCCCGCGCTACTTGTCCCGCTCCTGTGCCAGGTAAGTCCACTACGGGCTCACCATAGCCCGTGCTACTTGCCCCGCTCCTGTGCCAGGAAAGTCCACCACGGGCTCACCATAGCACGTGCTACTTGCCCCGCTCCTGTGCCAGGAAAGTCCACCACGGGCTCACCATAGCCCGTGCTACTTGCCCCGCTTCTGTGCCAGGAAAGTCCACCACGGGCTCACCATAGCACGTGCTACTTGCCCCGCTCCTGTGCCAGGAAAGTCCACCACGGGCTCACCATACCCCGCGCTACTTGTCCCGCTCCTGTGCCAGGTAAGTCCACTACGGGCTCACCATAGCCCGTGCTACTTGCCCCGCTCCTGTGCCAGGAAAGTCCACCACGGGCTCACCATAGCACGTGCTACTTGCCCCGCTCCTGTGCCAGGAAAGTCCACTACGGGCTCACCATAGCCCGTGCTACTTGCCCCGCTCCTGTGCCAGGAAAGTCCACCACGGGCTCACCATAGCCCGTGCTACTTGGAACTTGTTCCGAGTAGCTGAATCTATAAGAACAACAACAACTTACTGCTCACGTGGACCTGTGTCAGGTCCACCTCCGGCGCCACACTGCCTTACATAAAAGGCTAAAGTCACCATTGTGGAATGACAACTTTCCAAATTTACTCCCCATGTCTCGCCTTCCACCGTGGCCTCAAACTCTGGGCATGGTGGGTGTAGGTGGGGATGGAGTGGCGGGTGTAGGTGGATGGTGGTGGTGGGTGTAGGTGGTGGCGGGTGTAGGTGGCGGGTGAAGGTTAAACGTTTAATATAGTTGTGCGTCATACGTTTGATTTAGAACCTTTTCTGAGCTAACTTGGCTGTCAGAAGAGCTCACTTGGTCACCCGCAAATAAAGCATTTGCGTACCGCAGTGTTCGTTAGAAACATTTCTGGTCGAAGCTGACGAACTCTTCACTGTATCGAATTATGCACAAAAATAATGCTGATTGGTCCATTGTCAGTGACCATGAAGCTATGTTCGGACATTTTGTTCACATTAAGTCAAATCTTCTATCCTTGTGTATTTTTTTTTTGGTAAAGATTAATTGTCTTCAATTTAAATAGTTGTATAAAACGTGTTATGTACTGAAGACATGAAGTAAGATGATGTGTTTGGTTTCAGTGGTGGACTGTCCAACCTGCTCTACTACTGCGCCCTCCCTGTCTCCAACCCCGCCAAGGCCACAGAGCCCTCAGAGGTCCTCCTCAGGATATATGGACAGGTAAGACATCTTCAGTTTTCCTTGGCCCCTCAGAGGGGGGCCGACATGCCATGAAGTATAGATGGTGCCTAGCATCCTAGCTTCCCTGTTAGCCAGAGATTAGTGTAATCTAGTGTTACTATCCTCCCTTCCCTGTTAGCCAGAGATTAGTGTAATCTAGTGTTACTATCCTCCCTTCCCTGTCTCTGATCAGAGTTTTGTGTCGACCCAGACGTTGCTAACTTTAGCAGGGGTGATGAGAAGTTGCTAACTTTAGCAGGATTGATGACATACAGTACTATGGCATGGACTGCCTAACATGAGGACCAAACCATATATCAGAAAATAGAGAAACGACAATGTTTCGGTTCATCCTGGACCATTATCAGGTCAGGTAATGGAGAGAGAGGAAGGGACAGACAAATAGGGAAGAGAGAATGGGGCTTTCTCTACCGGTGAAAGAAGTGAGAGAGAGAACGGAGCTGCTTCTACCGGTGACAGAAGAGAGTGAACGGGTCTTCCTTCCTCTACCGGTGAAGGAAGAGAGTGAACGGGTCTTCCTTCCTCTACCGGTGAAGGAAGAGAGCGGAACTTTCTCTACCGGTGTATGAAGCGTGAACGCTGTTAATTCCACCACTGAAGGAAGAGAACATTACATCTAACAAACATACAATGTACATCGTACATATAATGAATTACTATCGTGCCCTTGATTAAGAGAGAAACGGAACATTGATAACCAAGAACTCCGGGCAGTACTCAGGAGTTGGTGTTCTGATAACCCACTCCAGACTCAAATGCCGCTACCTCCACCAGGCTTAAAATAAACATTGACATCACACATCTATTAAGATAGTAAAGAAGCTTACAGAGAACAGCTACAGTGTTTTGCACGCTCCAGGCACCACACAGCTCATTGTGTTAACAATGAACACAATAACATGGTCTCGGATGCCCGACATGTTATGCCGTCTCGTATAACATCTTTCCTTGACAGGACAAAAGCTATTTAACCAGTTTTGAACACTAATTGAGTTCAAATCCCTCGCATTGCTCCAACTGATTTTCTTCTTATTACTATTATAAATAACCTCGCTGTTCTTCAGGGGGCCCTTAAAATGTCCATTATATGTAAATTAAGCCTCAATGATTGAGGAAAGATAGCGACCCAGGGAACCCTTCTCCAAGAGGTCAGCCCAGATGACCTCTGGAAAAGGGGGTAGAAATAGCCTAAGCTACTCTATCCCTTTGAGATGAATTTCTTTCTTGTCTCAAACATACTTGAACCTCTGGATCGTCTTGCAAAGTTAATTAAAATATTCCTGGCAAGTCTTAGCCAGCTAGTTTCAAGTAGGTGATATTATTCACGATAATGTTGTCAAACATTGTAATGGAATTATACTCCCAGATTCTTAGGTATAAGCGTTGCAACCCGTTCTCGCAAATTTAATAAGTCAATATTGACTTATTAAATATGTGCATAGGTGACATACTTAACATAATAGATACCCTTAAAAAGATTCATAGAAAACACCGACCTTACCTAACCTACTTAGTATGTTAAGATACGCATCTTATTGCTTCGTAATTACAATTATTACCTAACCTATAATAGGTATAGGTTAAGTAATAATTGTAATTACGAAGCAATAAGATGCTTATCTTAATACTAACAAGGTTAGGTAAGGTCGGTGTTTTCTATGAATCTTTTTAAGGGTATCTATTATGTTTAGTATATCACCTATGCACGTAGTTAATAAGTCAATATTGACTTTACGAATTTGCGAGAACGGGTTGCAGTCTCAGGTACTGTACTCGTCCCAGTACAGTCCCCTAGGCTAGTGCACCAGCCTCGGGTACTGTACTCGTCCTAGTACAGTTCCCTAGGCTAGTGTACCAGTACAGTTCCCTAGGCTAGTGTATCAGCCTCATTACCGTCCCATCCCCAGGGACCGTAATTTGTCCAGATGCAACCCCCCTCCTGCAGGGTAGGATGTCCTGGAGTGTTAGCCTCGACACTCACCACTCCCTTTTCCCCCTCTCCCCTGGCAGGTGCATGGCGAGGACGCCCTGGAGAGCGTGCTAGCTGAGAGTGTGATCTTCGCCCTGCTGTCTGAACGGCGTCTTGGTCCCCGCCTCTATGGCGTCTTCCCTGGTGGCAGGCTGGAGCAGTTCATCCCCGTGAGTTCTCATTGTTTGTGTAATAATCATCATCATGTTAAGCCCAGCCATCTTTGAAGGTAGTGGATGGCAGACGGAGAAGTCAGCTTGCGCTGTCTGCTCTTCACACATTCCTTGTTCTCAGGCAACAATAACATTCCTCCACGCCTCCGATGTCTTCCTAAATTACGATTAATGTGTCTTCTTACACGTTTCCTGGAGATGTAAACTGTTTTGTCAAGAATGGTGGAGTACCATTCAATGGCGTGTGCCTTGCCTTAGGTTATTTTGCATTGATTCCGGGAGTCAAGGTCTCCGCGGCCCGGTCTCTAACCAGGCTTTCTGGTTGATGGTCTGGTCAACCAGGCTGTTGGATGCAGCTGCTCGCAGTCTAACGTATGAATCACAGTCTGGTTGATCAGGTATCCTTTGGTATGGTGAGGTATGACAAACTTAAACAATTAGGCTAGATCGGGCAGGCGGCGAAACTGGGGCCAGATTCATGAAGCAGTTACGCAAGCACCTACAAACCTGTACATCTTTTCTCAATCTTTGGCGGCTTTGTTTCCAATTATTAAACAGTTAATGAGCTCCGAAGCACCAGGAGGCTGTTTATAACAATAACAACAGTTGATGGGCAAGCTTTTATGCTTGTAAACTGTTTAATAAACCTATCCTCATCGAGGCCACTAGAGTGTTAGTGGCCCTCAGGTAAATTCAGGTAAATTTATACTTTGTTAGTCTTCAAGGTAACGTTGGGACACTGTCAACAGCTATAAAAGAAAGGTGAAAGTGACACTAATGTTGACCTTGGGTAATGTTTATCAGTGAGTGTGCAGAACACCCCAATAACACCAGATGTTTATTGCCGAGGGAGTCAAGCCTTTAATTTATTGCTGTAGCGGGGTTTGTGAGTGCCAACACCTGGGTGAGGTGGGGCTGGAGTGCCAACACCTGGGTGAGGTGGGGTGGTAGTGCCAACACCTGGGTGAGGTGGGGCGGGAGTGCCAACACCTGGGTGAGGTGGGGTGGTAGTGCCAACACCTGGGTGAGGTGGGGCACGAGTGCCAACACCTGGGTGAGGTGGGGCGGGAGTGCCAACACCTGGGTGAGGTGGGGCGGGAGTGCCAAC
Organism: Procambarus clarkii; assembly: GCF_040958095.1. NCBI lineage: Eukaryota > Metazoa > Arthropoda > Malacostraca > Decapoda > Cambaridae > Procambarus > Procambarus clarkii. Next base: position 8,346,369 of record NC_091213.1, read on the forward strand.
ACCTGGGTGAGGTGGGGCGGGAGTGCCAACACCTGGGTGAGGTGGGGCGGGAGTGCCAACACCTGGGTGAGGTGGGGTGGGAGTGCCAACACCTGGGTGAGGTGGGGCGGGAGTGCCAACACCTGGGTGAGGTGGGGCTAGAGTGCCAACACCTGGGTGAGGTGGGGCAGGAGTGCCAGCACCTGGGTGAGGTGGGGCTGGTCAGGAACTAAATAACATGGACATATTACAGCATTTACTATCACCTCAGCAGTGACACTACATACCATGTAAACTGTATTTTTACACAGACAACTGCACTCTCAGCCATTATAACATATACCTTGGCTATATATTTACATCACATGCACATCCAGTAAAATGTTGCACATATGGATACTTGGAGAGCAACGCTTGACTGATTGTCATCATTGCAGGCTCGGTCACTCTTCACCAACGAACTGGCAGATCCGGATTTGTCGGCAATCATTGCTACCAAGATGGCCAACATCCACACCCTTAATGTGCCCATCAGCAAGGAACCCACTTGGATCTGGAACACTATGGACAAGTGAGTCTGTCCTTTTCAAATATCTCTCTCTCTCTTTGCCTCCTCTCTCTCTCTCTTTGCCTCCTCTCTCTCTCTCTTTGCCTCCTCTCTCTCTCTCTTTGCCTCCTCTCTCTCTCTCTTTGCCTCCTCTCTCTCTTTGCCTCCTCTCTCTCTCTCTTTGCCTCTCTCTCTCTCTCTCTTTGCCTCCTGTCTCTCTCTCTTTGCCTCCTCTCTCTCTTTGCCTCCTGTCTCTCTCTCTTTGCCTCTCTCTCTCTCTCTTTGCCTCCTGTCTCTCTCTCTTTGCCTCTCTCTCTCTCTTTGCCTCTCTCGCTCTCTCTTTGCCTCTCTCTCTCTCTCTCTCTTTGCCTCCTGTCTCTCTCTCTTTGCCTCTCTCTCTCTCTTTGCCTCTCTCTCTCTCTCTCTTTGCCTCTCTCTCTCTCTCTCTTTGCCCCTCTCTCTCTCTCTCTTTGCCCCTCTCTCTCTCTTTGCCCCTCTCTCTCTCTCTCTTTGCCTCTCTCTCTCTTTGCCTCTCTCTCTCTTTGCCTCTCTCTCTCTCTCTTTGCCTCTCTCTTTGCCTCTCTCTCTCTCTCTCTTTGCCTCTCTCTCTCTCTCTCTCTCTTTGCCTCTCTCTCTCTCTCTCTCTCTTTGCCTCTCTCTCTCTCTCTCTCTCTTTGCCTCTCTCTCTCTCTCTCTCTCTTTGCCTCTCTCTCTCTCTCTCTCTGCCTCTCTCTCTCTCTCTCTCTCTTTGCCTCTCTCTCTCTCTCTCTCTCTTTGCCTCTCTCTCTCTCTCTCTCTCTTTGCCTCTCTCTCTCTCTCTCTCTTTGCCTCTCTCTCTCTTTGCCTCTCTCTCTCTCTCTTTGCCTCTCTCTCTCTCTCTCTTTGCCTCTCTCTCTCTCTCTTTGCCTCTCTCTCTCTCTCTTTCTCTTTGCCTCTCTCTCTCTCTCTTTCTCTTTGCCTCTCTCTCTCTCTCTCTCTCTTTGCCTCTCTCTCTCTCTCTCTCTTTGCCTCTCTCTCTCTCTCTCTCTCTTTGCCTCTCTCTCTCTCTTTGCCTCTCTCTCTCTCTCTCTCTCTTTGCCTCTCTCTCTCTCTCTCTCTCTCTCTTTGCCTCTCTCTCTCTCTCTCTCTCTTTGCCTCTCTCTCTCTCTCTCTCTCTCTCTTTGCCTCTCTCTCTCTCTCTCTCTCTTTGCCTCTCTCTCTCTCTCTCTTTGCCTCTCTCTCTCTCTCTTTGCCTCTCTCTCTCTCTCTTTCTCTTTGCCTCTCTCTCTCTCTCTTTCTCTTTGCCTCTCTCTCTCTCTCTCTCTCTTTGCCTCTCTCTCTCTCTCTCTCTTTGCCTCTCTCTCTCTCTCTCTCTCTTTGCCTCTCTCTCTCTCTTTGCCTCTCTCTCTCTCTTTGCCTCTCTCTCGCTCTCTCTCGCTTTCTCTCGCTCTCTCTCGCTCGCTCGCTCGCTCTCTTGCTCTTTCTTTCTTTTCCTCCCCTCCCCCCCTCTCTCCCTCCCTCCCCAACGCGAGTCTAGACATAACGTCAGTTTCTGTCTTTATCTATCATTTTCCGTCTGTTATATCTTCATGCTCTTTTGTGCATTTAGATGCATTTTACAAAATAATCTATGTATCTACTAGTCCATCCATTGGCCTAACTTGATAGCTAACAAGATGACCCCATGCAAGAATGACAAGACGAGGATTACAATGCCTGCACGAGCAACGCATTGGGCATTATCGGTTCAGCCTCCTTTCAACTAGAATGAAACCTTGTTTTCTCCGTGGATGGTGTTGGGACATAGCCACTGCTGACTGGAAAGACAATCTCTCACAAAGATCCTCTAAATTAAGCAGACATTACTCAGGATTTCAGAATACAGTCGTTTATACTATGAGAGTGACATATAGTCTACTTTTGAAGTAAGAAGATTTAGAAATTGAGAGATTTCCAAATGCAGCGAAGCAGGAAGTTGCACCAGAATATTGGTTGGATTTCTGGGAAGACTAGCTGGGTAGAGGTCCAGAGACCCCTCCAGTCAGTGTACTTGCATTGTGTCCATTTGTGAGGATGACCGTCAGTCAGTCAGCCAGTCAGTGTAACCTCGTGGTGACCGGGTGCCAGTCAGTGTACACTGATGATGTCCATTGTGAGGATACAGTCAGTGTACCCTCAAGGTGTCCATTGTTAGGATCCCAGTCAGTGTACCCTCATTGTGTCCATTGTGAGGATGCCAGTCAGTGTACCCTCATTGTGTCCATTGTGAGGATGCCAGTCAGTGTACCCTCATTGTGTCCATTGTGAGGATGCCAGTCAGTGTACCCTCATTGTATCCATTGTGAGGATGCCAGTCAGTGTACCCTCATTGTATCCATTGTGAGGATGCCAGTCAGTGTACCCTCATTGTGTCCATTGTGAGGATGCCAGTCAGTGTACCCTCATTATGTCCATTGTGAGGATCCCGGTTAGTGTACCCTCATTGTATCCATTGTGAGGATCCCGGTCAGTGTACCCTCATTGTATCCATTGTGAGAATACAGTAAGTGTACCCTCATTGTGTCCATTGTGAGGATGCCAGTCAGTGTACCCTCATGTTATCCGTTGAAAGGATGCATCTACGTGTCGTCTGCATCTGCCTACGGATATGTTCCCTACTCTGTGACAGCTGAAGCTACTGCCCGAATATGGCAGTACTATTCTCCGTTTCTTTCTGCTTAACATTACCATTTCTGGGCTTCATGTCCTATATTGTATGTTACTAATGCAATGATATCAAACAAACTGCATACTGTTAAAAGGGTGTCAAGGTAACTCCTACAATAATATCTTGTCATTTACTTACAGATGGCTGAAATCCGGTCAGGAATATCTTTGCAAAAAACCCCAAATTGATGGAGTTGAAAAGAGTACAATTGAAAGGTTACAGAAGATTAATTACCATAATGAGATGGATTACTTGAAGCAAGTGGTGGCCAAGGTTCAGTCTCCAGTTGTGTTTGCTCATAATGACATGCAGGAGGGCAACATTCTCCTGAAAACAAACGCCAAGTCCCATGAAGATCGAATATGCCTCATTGATTTTGAGTATTGCTCGTATAACTACCGAGGGTTTGATCTTGCAAATCATTTCTGTGAATGGATGTATAATTACAAGGTTCCTACCTATCCATATTTTATTGTGGAAAGGGAGAACTTTCCCGAAAAAAATAAGCAGGTACTGCACATATAGTTTCACTGGGAATTAAGAGAACTAATAGGAATAAATAATGACATTAGAAATCTGTGAGACTAGTAGGCTTTATATATTTGGAGGTGGGGAAAAGAAGAGATGAATTAAGATTTATGTATAATATTTTAGTGAAGTGTTTTAATGTTATGCTGTACAATATTTATGATTTGCAGTAATATAGACAAAATCAATTACCAAGAGCTCGTTAGAGTAAACTACTGCTGTGAATTACTTCAATAAGTGATAAGTAGTTATTCCATTATTTTGGTTTAATGCAGTCATGCTCAGTTTCACTTAATTTTGTATAATGGAGCAAGTTAGAGCTAGCAGCATCGTTTTGCCATCAGCTGTCAATCAATGTTTTGTTAAATGCATATATATTTTTAGCCCCCCGCCAACCACCTTTTTTAACAGTGCTATTAATGCAACCAATGATGATTTATTTGTTTATACTAAGATAAATAGTTGTGCTGTAAAACTTGAAAATTGTACAGTATATATTTTACTTTTTAATTGCTTCTGTAATAAAATTCTTGTGCGTGAAGCATGTGCTATTTTGAGCATAAGATCCTGCAGCATGTGCTATTTTGAGCACAAGATCCTGCAGCATGTGCTATTTTGAGCACAAGATCCTGCAGCATGTGCTATTTTGAGCACAAGATCCTGCAGCATGTGCTATTTTGAGCACAAGATCCTGCAGCATGTGCTATTTTGAGCACAAGATCCTGCAGCATGTGCTATTTTGAGCACAAGATCCTGCAGCATGTGCTATTTTGAGCACAAGATCCTGCAGCATGTGCTATTTTGAGCACAAGATTCTGAAGCAAACATGTCACAATAACTTGACTGCCAGGCGACAGGCAATGTCTTCCTGTATTCAACCAGGAGTTGACTATATATAGTATACTACATAAGTCGATGCTTACATACACAAGCTTTTTATTACAAAAGTCAAAATTTTGTTTTCTGTAACAGATTTTTTTTACACTGCTACTAAACGTATGATGGGCTTTTGAAGATACAGTGCTGTACTATATTTATTTGATGTGAGGTCTTAATAATGTGTATTTTGGGGGTATACAGTTTGGTCACGTAAAAATTACTATTGACGATGTCATCTCTTGCAGCTTCACTTCATCCGTACTTACCTAGCAGCTTGTGAAATGTTACGGAGAGGCAAGTGCTCACCTGTTGTCACCGGCAGTGCAGACGAACCTTTAACATTGTAAGTAATAGTAATGCTTATGGTACTCCAAGGATTGCTTCAGAATACTTATAATTCTCTTGTAACTGACACAAGCTACAGGCAGTGTAGGGTCCACTTATTGTGTAGCTACAGGCAGTGTAGGGTCTACGTATTGTGTAACTACAGGCAGTGTAGGGTCCACTTATTGTGTAGCTACAGGCAGTGTAGGGGCTGTGTAGGGTAGGGTAGTGTAGGGTAGGGTAGTGTAGGTAGGTAGTGTAGGGGCTGTGTAGGGTAGGGTAGTGTAGTGTAGGGCAGTGTAGGGTAGACAGTGTAAGTGTAGGGTCTACTTATTGTGTAGCTACAGGCAGTGTAGGGTCCACTTATTGTGTAGCTACAGGCAGTCTTGGTTTCCAATTGTGAGTTGAGAATGAGCCCGACTGCATTATCAAGACCTTCGGTAGTAAAGTTACTTGGTAGAAATATATCGTGAACAATCTTACGAAGATCTCAAGTAATGTCTAACATGTGCTTATTTTGGTTATGTATTTCCCTTACACTTGTATGTATTCTTTTATATATGTAATTTTTCAGTAATGTACTTTCTATTGTCTTTCATTTTTCATAAGGTTGTACTGTAGCCTCGAGCTGAAAAGGGTTGATCCGAGATCTTGAGGTTGTTATTCTATCCTCTTAAGTGCTCAGTGTATTACCAAAATTTTAAATCAATCTCATTTTGCTACTCGCTTTCACTATTTGATCTCATTATCATACCTCTCATCATTTATTTAATTTCACCATATCTCTCATCTGTTTTGTCATTTTCCACTTGTATTTACATACAATATTTCATTTTTATTTAGAAATGATTTTATATACAGGAGCAATGGCTTTGGGACCGGTACATATATTAACGGCATGAGGGCCTCGCAAGCAGTAGGCAGCTGTGTTGCACCTTCTCATCCAGTAGAAGACAAACTCCTACAAGAGGTACAAGTGTTTACGTTGGCTTCCCACCTGTTTTGGGCCTTGTGGTCTATTGTTCAAAGCCAAGTCTCCAGCATCCCCTTTGGCTATATGGTAAGTGTGCAGCGAACTGTTGCAATTAATTCATTGTGTCGGGGGAACAGGAAGCCAGAGTGTATTCGTACATGTTTGTCTTTTATCGGAACCCCTTTACTCAAGGCTGAGTTACTGACCCCACTCAGACTGCAACCCCACAACAAGCTGACTAACTCCTGAGTACCTACTCACTGCTAGGTGAACAGAGGCATTAAGTGAAAGTAAATGTGCCCAACTATTTCTGTCCCTCTCGGGATTTGAACCCAGAATTCTCAATTGTGCGTAGAGAATGAACCCAACTGTTCTACCGGGACCCTCCTAAATTGTTAAAGGTTCAGCTGTAGAAATAAAATTAGGCAAAATTTAGGAATTAGCTCATGATTTTGGGTGAAAGTGTTATTAGCAATGTTTCAGAAGAAAAGGGATTAGAAAGATAAACCCTAAATCTTTTTATTTGTGTAAATTACAGTATGTCGTTGTTATTATTTTTTGCTGCACCTGCCGAATGTTATCGTGTCCATAGTATGGAATGACTTTGGGTGAACTGGTTCCACTTGCATAGTTAAACCTCCTAGCAACCAGGAGGCCTGGTCGACGACCGGGCCGCGGGGACGCTAAGCCCCGGAAGCACCTCAAGGTAACCTCAAGGTAAGGTAAACAGTGTCCAGAGCAATGGACCAACCTTTAGAATGGAGCATTGTATTACAGATGCAAACTAAGCCATGAGGTGTGCTTAGAACACTGGATATAATGCTGACAAAAGGCTGTCACTTGGTTCAACTTGAGAGTAAAAGAAATAGGTAGGCACTTAGGCCTGGCATCATAATTTCTACATTATATAGCTAGTTGGGCAACATCAGTGAGATGCATAGATGGTACCTTGGTATACAAAGACTCGGAGGCAACAATTGACGATCAGAGAAAGCTTAATGTTACACTTCATCTTTCTTTATGAGCTACGCTACTAACAGTAAAACAAAAGGGACTGAGATTACATTACTCAGTGAATTAAGATATTAATCAACAGGTTTCACAATACCAGTACTGGAAATGTTGTATAATTGCTCACTACAGCTCAAGTCTTGGGGAATCAGGACTACCTTAGGCATAAGACATCAGAAATACATATCCATATATAAAGTACTAACAAGCACCATATAAACATGTCAATGAATCTGGGAGCACAATCTCTCTGAAAATGAGAAAACCCACAGGAGCCGTGATGAGGATTCGAACCTATGTGCTGGGTGTTCCCAGAAGCTCCTGTAAATTTTCTCATTGAATATCACGATAATGTGATTCTTCTGTGTCTCTGAAAATATTTACACATAACAGGTGCAAGTGACGAGTCTATCTCGTCACTTGCACCTGTGGCTTGAGATAGACTCATCACTGTCTGACGAGTCTATCTCAAGCCACCATTAAGTGTACCCACTCACTTTGAATATTTAGGCACACATTACATTGTAAATATAATAATATTTACTGTATATTATATAAATAATAATGGTGTGCACCAAATAAATATAAAGTTATGTACGACAATTTCAACAAATTTAATTGTACACTTATTGCAGGCTGGTCTTGATAACACAGTGGCAGCAAAATGCCCTTAAAGCATTCTCTCATGTTAATTGTTGAACTTGTGCAGTCACCATGAACTGGTCTTGAAGCCCTAAATGTCCATTATTATTGCCATTCTCTCACTTTGAGACTAGAACTGTTAACCTGCAAGCTACAGTGCTGCATGAATCATTGGTGAGCAGCAATATATAAATCCCAGTGTTTAAAAGGTTTCAGTGTATTGGACACACTGTCTACCACTGCTCATTACTTTAATCACAAACAATATAATCCTTTTCCTTTGCTGCTTTTTTTTTTTAATGTCAAAAACAGCCCTAGTTGTAATGCCATACTCGTCTGCCTGCTACTTTCGTCCCCAGCCATGATCACACTTTTCTAATAACTCTGATTTATGATCTGGGGTAAGGACACCTCACCTGTGTCTGATGTACTAGTACTGTATATCCATTCTACTCTTGCCTCATAATATGGTTTCAATTTTCAAATAATAATATATCAGAGGAAAAGCTAGTGAAAAAGATTGAATAGAGAGAGTGATTAGACCACACTCGCACACAAGCAAAATATACAGTCAGTACCTGTGCCCTCACAGGAGGTCTTGATGCCTCGGAAAAACTTCACAAATGTGTAATTTATAACATAGTACAAGATTAGTAAAACATTTCTAAAAATATTAATGCAGTACTGTATTTTGAAAAATATATACAAATATAAATGCAAGATTGGACAAAATTAAGAAAAAAATTATTTGTTAGAAATTACTTGATATGAACCGACAATTTTGATTTCACTGCGTCCCCCCCCCCTCCAAAATCTATTTTTTTAAAACTGAAATTTGGAGGGAAAGTCATCAGGTGGATTTCGTCCACTGTTTAGAGGGATCTAGTATAGGGCAGTCCAGATTTGGGAGGTTGCATTGTACTGTTTGACATAAATATAAGGAAAAATGGATAATATTTCTGGTTCAAAAGACATTTGTTTTGCTGCTCAATAATATACAGTACAAATCTGTATTTGAGTGGATGTGTTTTATTCTTTCCAAGCCAAGTAAACAAGTAGCCTAGATAAACAATTTTTTTTGACATACAGACAACACTGTTGTTACACACACAACAATGTGTAACACACATGATGTGTACATTAAAATAATGTTCCGGATGCTCCCGGACGCAGGTTTGAATCCTCCCCACGGCCCGTGTGGATTTGTTCAACGTTTCTGTTACTTTCAGTCAATATTTGTTTGAGTTGTACTGCAATGTAGTGCTATATAATCTGCTTGTTAAGGGAGGGGGGGGGGTGTAGAAATAGCTTAAGCTACTCTATCCCTTTGAGATGTACAGTATTTTATTGTCTCAATAGCTAAGCAAGTTACAATCTTGTATAAATATTTTATTCAAAATGATCTGCTACCAGAAATTTTAGCCAAATATCCCCAGTTTACTAACTGTAGGTAGTAACTAAGTGATTGTAACCTATCCACCGCTGCCCACTGGATGGGGGGCGGTGTGCAGGACAAACATATCAATTGTGACACTAGCTCTCCATATACTGTATATCAGTTGCTTAATTTAGAAACTGTACTTGTGGTCAATCTCGAACCCATTGATGATATGACGATGTGTATGGAATTTTGTAACTAGCTCATCAAGATTGTAACTTGCTTAGCTAAATGAATTGTGGGGGTTCAGTCCTTGAGCCCATTATTTGCCTCTGTAATCCTTTTCACTACCGCCCACAAGATGGGTATGGGTGCATAATAAATGAACTAAACTGAAATTGTCTCAATAAACGTAATTGAACGTGATCAGCTTGTTTAATGGAAGTTCTTTTTCTTTTTTAGGAATATGCTGCAGCACGGATGAATCATTATTTTGAAGACAAGGCAAAACTTAGAGTGGATTATATAAATAAACGCAAGTCTGAGGCAATTTCGGATGAAATATAAAATATCATACATGTTTTTTTATTGTACAGTATTGAAGACAAAATCTGATGGTTTGCAGGCATTCATGGTGGTATAGTAACTTAAAGTTACTACTTTGTGAATATATTTTATAAATGCCATTATGGTACTTTACTGGTATTAATTTGCTCGATTATGATAGAGTTGGTGCTACAACTTATTGTCATATGTATTTTATAAAATGGTAGTTCACTTCAGCAGCAACAAAGAAGTGCATGGCTTACAAGGGAAGGCAGAGTAATCGACTTTCTAAAATTTATGCGAAGATGGATATTGTGATGAAGTAAAGTGCCTGTTCAGTAGGCCTATAATAATGTTTCTTCTCGGTTACCTCGTGCATCATGATTACCATCTTAATATTTATGATTATTCAGTTTTTATTGATATGCTGCTTGTGCTAATTTTGTAGCCTGTAAATATCCAGGACAAATTAGTGAAAGATGCAGAGGAAACTTGGGAATGACGGCTGCACATGCATGAAGCAGGCAAGAAAGGTATGAACTTCTGGTTGGATGTTATATGTTAGGTTTTAGAATGGTCATGTTTTTTTTAGATCGTTCAATAGCAAGCGTAGTGACGATTCTTTTGCACTAGTCTTAAAAAGACGTGTGACAGAAGTGGAAATGTTGACAATCTTGAGTGGAGGTATGTCAGTGATGCCAGATTGGTGCTGTGATGTTCACTCATGCTGTGATGTAAAATACTTATTAGTATGCTTTTATGGTGTTAGGGGTCATGTCATATCTCATTTCTCTCATGGTATGTACATGTACATCTTATGCGAGTTGCCATGTTTGTATATCGTGTGCCATATTTACACCAACTAGCATCATTCATCTTTCTCATTCATTGCAAACGGGACCCATTAATGTGCTAGAGGCAGAATATGGATCTATTGATGGGATGTGTGTGTGTCTTTTTACTGAGGGAGACATATACTGCTCAAGTTATCTGTGAATCTAAGACTACATTGACCTTGTCTCTTGGTGCATCCTGGAGGTCTTTCTTAAGTCTTGGCACCATTTAAAGTTTAGTCAGGTGTTATGATGAGTTTTATATTTTGTGTATTATATATTTATTATATTGGCAAAAGATCAAACATTCGTGAAAATGTTTTGTGTATTAAAAGTTAAGAGCCGTTCGTAATTTGCTTTGGTGAACTAGTAAACTTTTATTCCAGTGCTTGATGAGTTGTGGGATATTAGTCATAAAATTAATTTTTTTGTTAACTGTGAATTGGCCAAGTTTGTGTAGTTGAATATCTTATAGATAAATAACATGGCTCAAAATCTAATCAAACAGTTTTTAAAAACATAAGACTTTTTAACTTTAAAAAAGAAAATTCGTGGACGAATTCTGCATTCTTCAATATATTCTTTGCATTCCTAATATCTGGCAGGATATAATAGACAATACCAAATGGTAAGATATGTATGTAAAACCATAAGACTGACCATTGCTCAGTTGGTATTTGCTCTGGTATTTCTTAACCCTATTACTGTACAGTATTACCCATATGTGACCAAATCAGAAAAGCATCGATGTGTCTGTATCAGGTGGTGTATTAAGTGGAAATACTTAACCCTCATAATTTGGTACTTGCCTCAATTTCTTACCCTTTAAGTTTGTCATCTCTCTCTTTTTTATATCCCCTCGTATTTCTATACTCTCAACCCTGATGTCTCTTGGCCCCCCCCCCCTCTCTTCCATCATGTTTCTCTCACCACTGTTTTTCTAGCCTGCCAGATATTAGGACAATACCCTGATTTGTTATTTTAATAGTTATGGGAATTTATAAATTATTGTCTCGATTTGACCAAAGTTATTGACAAGCATGCATTCACTGCACTTTATTTTTTTTAAATAATTTCTATATACTGTTCCTGTGTTTATAGAAGAAAAGTATTGCGTATACTTATTCAAATCCTGTTTTGATTGCAGTGACGTTTAAAGGAAAGTGTTCCTTCTTATCCATATTTCTGTTCTTTGTTCTAAGTCTTGGAGGTGAATTCATGAGGATGTGACTACACCAGTTCTGTTGTACATAAAAGCCCATTTAGTAATGTTAAGTTCATTGTACATAATTGGAGGCTGCTCTGTTTTAGTTAGGCATTATAATTGTTAGTGCAAGCCATATCAATAATGCCAAGAGAGACACACACACACATGTAAATTATACTGGTGTTTATATAATGCAGTTGCAATATTTTTTGTTATTAAAACTGATTTTTTATAAGTACAGTACTTATAGTTTGGTAGACAGTAAAGTTTAATTTTTATTTTTCCTGGAGGAGTCTCTGGTGGTTCCCTGAATCTATATCGCTGAGATAGCTTCCGACTAATGAGTCGAATCAGCTTCCGACTAATGAGTCATGTCGGCCATAGGTGTTGTGTGTGGTGTACCAGGGAACATCACACACAACGGGATGTTTTGGTATTTGTTCCTAGTGTGGCTGCTTTGTCATCTGGGATTCTGGCTTTGGAAGCCCTGCCAAAGTTGCTGGCCTCCTTGTGCCAGGACTTGGCAAAGGGAGCTGAAGATTGTTACAATCGCAAACACTGACAAAGCATCCATTAAGTAAGTAAATCAAAACAGATAATCGTAAGGTTCACAGAAAATAAAGCACCGAAATAGTCAAATGACTGAGTATATGATTCTTTCAAAACCAATTGGTTCACTGTATACTAGCTCAGACCCCCCTAGTGTGAAAAGCTGCCAACTGGTGGTGCCTTGTGAGTTCCTGGCTTTTGATCCAGTTATTGGTCAATTCTGTCACTGATGTCTAAGAAATTAGACCTTCCAGAGTTTTCAGCCATAGGCAAGTATCTATGGCTGGCTATGGACCCAGCCTCATGCGAGTTCGGGTCTGCTGCTGTCTTTTTGGTTTTAGTACAAGGTCCTTGGTTCATCCTGGCTGGCTCTCTTACTTTCCTTGGGGCTTGGCATGGCTTCTGCTGAACCCGGATGCTCGAGTGGCAGAAATTGAGTTCTGTCTTTCAGGTATTCTTGGGCAGTGCTTCTTTTACACCTCATGAGGAATACTTGTTTACTCTGGCACTCCACAAGTACCTGGGTAGTTCCATGGACTGTGCTCTCTAGAGTCCTTACTGTGGAGCATCACAGGGCTCGTATTCACTTGGTGGCTGTTTTGCACTTTTGGGGGGTTGTTGAGCTATTTTCTGATCGGCTTCATGCAACCTGGATGTTCTGGCATCTGTTCCTGGTGTGGCTGCCTTGTCATCTGGGATTCTGGCTTTGGAGGCCCTGTCAAAGTTGCTGGCCCCTTACCCCCTCCTGGAGGCAGTGGCAACATTTTAGTTGGCCTGAATAGTGCCCGCCAAGCTTCCCAAGGTCTATGGTCGGGCCCATCCCATTGGGTACACAGTACAGTACAGTATACTTGTTTGCGGAAGTATGGCAAGCCCTTCGAAGGTTTGTCTTCCTCTGCCCCTCAGTTGAATTCCACTTGCTAAACCTCTGGTCTCACCATGTAGCTCAGCTTCTGGCTTCTTGGGTTCACTGCACGGTTCAAATGCAGGATATGTCCAACGTCCTCACAGATGGCTTTACTCATTTTCATCCCATTTCCATAAAGTGAACTGTCAGTGACACATCCTTCTTTTGGCTTTGTGAGATGTTCTGTCATCCAGAGATGGACTTGATCATTTTGGCATGGAACTGGCATCTTCCCCTCCTTCTTTGGTCCTTTCCTGATCACGAGGCTGTCATGGTTGATGACTTTCAGCGGGACTGGTTGAGGTAGAGGTTTCTCTCTCTCTCTTTCTCTTCATCCCTATCTTGAGAATTCATCTTGAGATGATTTCAGGGCTTAGCGTCCCCCGTGGCCTGGTCCTCAACCAGGCCTCCTTTTTGTTACACACCCCCAGGAAGCAGCCCATAGCAGCTGTCTAACTCCCAGGTACCTATTTACTGCTAAATAGTTTAGTTGGTCCTCTGGGTGTTGTCCAGGATAGAGACATGCTCAGACAAGTAATCCTTCTTGCTCTTTGGTGGCCAGCTCAGCCTTGGTTTCCATCTCTTTTGGTCTGGTGTTTAAACCTGGCATTTTTCCACAGCTCCTCTTCTTTCAGCAGGTCGACACTGACGTGCATACCTAGCTGGTTTGATCTCTGCCGATCTACGAATTTGGAGCGTCTGATTCAAGTTTATTACCATTTGTATTGTGTGCAGATGGCTGCATTGCTAGTGTCTTGTCTGTGTCTTTCATCATGGCAATTGTATGAAGTGTCATGGCACTCTTTCATATCTTTGTCCTTTGTTTTAATTTCTATGTCCTTGTTTGTTATTTATTTGTCTTTTGCCTAATTCTGTCAACTTTTATCGTTCATTTTTTTTAGAGCCTCTCTTGTTGGCATTTGGCATTGACACTTCTTCGGCACCCATTTCACAACCTGTCTTATGCTCTCTCTCACCTCTTGTTAGCTCAGGAGGTACTGCTAACTGTTAGTACCTCCTGAGCTGTTTGGGTTTTCTCAATAGGGTTTTAGTGTGTCCTCCTCAGTTCATGGTTGCTCCTTTCATGCAGGACGTCATTCTTAGGGCACCTTTTTGCAGGCCCTCATCTCTGGTTGTTGGGTTGACGAGCTTCATCCTCTTGTCTGGAGACATAGGTTCTCTTCTTTCTTTCTTTCCTGTTAGGTGGTTTCTTTGTTAGCACCCTTCTCCCTTTCTGCTTGGTTTGTCTGGCCAGGGGTGTGTCCTTTGTTGTGTCCCATTGTGACAGGTCATTGCTGCCTGCATGCCACCTGCTCTGCTATGATGGGCAATATTTGTTGACCCAGTATCCTTGATTCCCTGTTCCAAGGCATGGTCATTCCAGGTTGTCCAGTGTCCTTAACTCTAGCCACCCTATGGTTTATCCTTGGGTCTATAATGTTTGCAGCACGATTGCTGTGTTCGCTATCATCATCATGAGCTGATATCCTGGCTCTGGGGTTTGGGAGGTCTTCCTCTGAGTTCTGGTCGCATGTGTAGTTGAAAGAAAGTTGTCTTTTTCCTCCTCCGTAGTTAGTCCTATGTTTTTTATTAGCTTCAGGGAGCCACCAGAGGCTCCTCCAGAAAACAGTATTGAATATTTTTGATGAAACATCTCCTTCTAGTAGAGTTTTTGGTGGTTCGTAGATTCCTTCACTCCGTACCAGGCAAGTCAGTTCACTGCTTATCAGCTTCAAGCTTTCTAATGGCCAGATCAGGAGCCTGGAACTCCCAGGGGTACCACCTGTTGACAGCTATTTACACTGGGGGTTGAGTTAGTTTCAAGTGAACCAATTGGTTTTCAATGCATCATTTGCAGAGTTGTTTGGCTGTTTTGGTGCTTTGATTTCTATGAACCTTGCAGTTGTCTGTATTGCTTCACTTATTTTCTGGATGGTATGTGAGGGGTGATAGTAACAATCCCCAGCTCCCTGTGCCTCTGTGAGTGGTGCCAGGTTCTGACTCTAGTGCCCAATAGGCCAAACAGGACTTCCCCATTACTATATGACTCGGTAGTGGGGTAGCTGTTACGACAAGATGCTCCAGGAAGCCGCCAAGGTTTTAGCAAAAAAAGGCATTTCATCATATTCAATGCCATTATTTTGTACTAACTGTAGCTTCTTGTTGTGTTCATATTTACCAAAAATAATCTTCATAAAAATAAAAAAAAGTATGAATGTGTAAGCAGGCGATGAGTCACAATAACGTGGCTGAAGTATGTTGACCAGACCACACACTAGAAGGTGAAGGGACGACGACGTTTCGGTCCGTCCTGGACCATTCTCAAGTCGATTGTGAGAATGGCTTGAGAATGGTCCAGGACGGACCGAAACGTCGTCGTCCCTTCACCTTCTAATGTGTGGTCTGGTCAACATGAATGTGTAATTTTTTTTAAGAATATTTGATTAAGATTATGTATGATGATTATTATGGTAGTTCAACCAAGTGTGTCATTCCTTCAAATATTTATTTACTTGATATTGAAGTTCATATTGCAGTAACTTCTAGTTCTTGTCACTTCATATACATATTTGATATTACTGAAAATGTAGTGAGTAGTAGTAGTAGATCGTATACTTGATATTCTTCCTAAAGAAGAATTCATTTGTGCCTTTGTTGGTCCTATTTAAAAGCTATTTTGCTTTGTAATTTTGTTAGAAATGTTCATATTGTATAGAAAAACAGAAGGTCTTGAGAGAAGAAACTAGTTTCTCCTCATATATTGGAAAATCTTGGTGGAATTGACAGCAACTGCTGCAATTATTTACAAATACAGAAGTTCTATTAACCTTTTGAAGTAGTAAGCGCTGATGATAAAAGTAACAGATTACTGATGATATTAGGTAATCACAAGCAATTTTAATAACTCAGTTATCTGACTTTTAAGGCTAAGTAGACAGCTATAAATAGTTCCCAGTCATCTACTGAAATCCCTCAAATAAGTAGCCAGTAATATACCTTGCACTAACTTTTATTTTTAAGTGGATGCAAATCTTGCCAAGGGACCAGATCCACTACTTACAAAGAACTGACTGACTTTTAGAGTGTGATTGTGCAGCGAGGAACACCTCTGTATGGATGTTAAGTTGTTTTTGGTAAGTAAGGTGCCTTCTTTTTATAATTACTTGGTAAATAATACTAAATTAATTCTTTGGTAGTATGGTAGAGGGGGATAACCCTACCCCATTCTCCCTGAATGAATAAATCTGTGGGAAATACAAGGTATAACTTACACATGTATAAGACCTTTCACTAGTAAGGCAACCTTTCACTGTGTAATAAACCCATGATCTCCGTTTAAGGAAATAAAACGACTTTTTAATCAGAATTGATCATTAACAAGATTTAATATAAAAGACATGAAGTTCAGTTCAGAACACCAAATTTGACTTGTCATAGCCAAGGAGAGTAAGGCTGGAGTATTACTGTCTCGGGTTAACATGGAGTTGATCTCTCCTGTGTTCATTAAAGTTGAGGACTGAGTTCAAACTTCCTACCATGGGAGATACCACTCAGTAAAAATGAGACAGCCTGAAAATATTTTAGAAGTTATATATCTTCAGATATTATATCAAGTATTACTAAGCTTCCGATATAACAATAATCTCCGTTTTTTATTACTTTATATGACATTGAGGCTTGATTAGCATTTTAATCAAATTCCTAAATGTAATTAGCAAATTCAAATGTCAAATATTAAACAGTATTGCACAATGAGTCAGTAACTACAGGTTGTGCACAAGTATGGGTTCAGTAGTATATTTAGACAACTCTCAATAATGTGAAAGTCGGCACATGATTAAACCCGCACAGTTAGACGACAGTATTTCATAACAATTTTGGCCATCAATGAATCCGTCTCTGCCAAGGATGCAGATGGGGAAAAATTCTGTCCTATAACAATAACTGCAGTGGGTGCTAGTGTGTACTGATATAGTTTTGAAATGCACTGTTATTAGTTTTCATTTGCATGAGTAGTTTACATGTACTTCAGAAGGAAAAATATAAAAAATAGTTTGAATACAATAGTTCTAGACAGTGGCTACAAACCTGGCTAACCTATATCTTTTATGCCTGTGCCATTTTCTGAAGGCAAAATATTTTGATAAACATTTTACACCATTTTTCACTGAAAAAAATTTGTGCACCCTTTATTTTATATCGATGTGTACGTTCAGGTGTTATGAGGTTGTGTGGAGAGTTGACCTTATTTATAGCTTGTCAGGAGATGTCATATATATTTTACAATAATGCTTCATATGCCCAATTTTGAACTATAAAAACTGACTTTTTTTAAAAGTTACTACAACTACCCGTGCTGTTGCCTTAGTGTCACAGCAATATTTGTTGCATGGCATTTTTAATATGTATATGCAGTTTAGTGTTAAATGCATATAGCAGAAATTAGTGATATCAGAAAGTGTATTAGATTCTAAATTTAATAATGAAGAGCATAACCAAGGCAACAAAAACATCCTCTTCAAAGTACACCCAATAACAAAATATGTAGCAAGCATCTATGTCGATCAGAAATCTGCATAAATGTGTCTCAGATTTATTTTATCAAGACTCAGTTTTAAAGTATACACAGTAATGTAGATTGCAGTTTGTTTAAAAGTGGGATTTTTTTTTTACAAAAATGTAATATATTATTTCATCTTGACTAAGAATGAACAGAGCAAATAGTCTTAGTTTCCAAGTTACCTGGATTTGGCATATAAAGCACATATATCATATCCAATAGAGGCACAGCAAACACGTCACTAATTGTCCTCCTGTCAACATAGGACGTGTTTGTTCTCAGTTTATTTCACTAAAATACCTGCCTCCGCTTTCACTTAGAGAATTGAATGCATAAGCAGGCGATGAGTCACAATAACATGGCTAAAGTATGTTGACCAGACCACACACTAGAATGTGAAGGGACGACGACGTTTCGGTCCGTCCTGGACCATTCTCAAGTCGATTATGAGAATGGTCCAGGACGGACCGAAACGTCGTCGTCCCTTCACATTCTAGTGTGTGGTCTGGTCATTAATGCATAAGGTATCAAAATAAGTTCATGCCTTGCTCTTTCTGATATATAATCCATTAATGCTTTGCATTAATGCTAATTAATGTTAATTAATTAACTATTGTGCTTTGTAAGGTTAAAATATACATGTGGTTGCCTCTGTCTGTCACTCCTCTTCTCTCGGTACAAAAATAACCAGCAGAAAATACAGAACACTTAACAACCAAGACAGAGGAAAGCTGTAGAGGTGAAATAAGAACTTTTGAACTTGAAAACAACCCGAAAAAGAATTATAATATAGAAGACAGCTAAAGCAGTCAGCGTCTGCACAGCCACATCAAGACGATGATAACACTATTAGACTAGTGATCAGACTGAAGGAGGATTTAGCGCTACAGTACTATAAAAAAAATTAGGATGTCAACAATTGAACAAGGTAGTGTACCATAATTAGGAGGAATATGAGGGTCAAGTAAGGCATCAGTAAACATTAAAATAACTGGTGAGGGGGAGTAATGGATCTTAAAGGAATTAACACATCACAGGTAATTGGACCTGACTATAGCCTGAATGCCAGAAATGGAGCTCTAGCCTCAAGCAAGCTTGCCCAAATATTTAAAAACTTGCTAGAAAAAGAGAGCCGATGGGCAACTGGAAGACAGCCAGTTAAATTCAAAATTCTCAGGAAAAGCAATTGGTGGAAAGTTCTTTATAACTATTATGCATATATAACATGGAAAAATTCTGGAAATGACAGAGACCAATGTAACACCTAATAAAGAACAGATTCATAACTAAAAATCAACACAGAGTTAGGAATGGTAAATCCTCTCTTGGAACCCTAATGGAGGCCTATGACAGAGAACACAAGAAAGAGAAGGATAGACAGATCACACATTCCAGAACTGTAAAAGTCCTTGTATAGTGTCCCACAGAAGAATATATGAAAAATGGATATAAAGTATCTGCAAGATTAAAGGCAAAATATCATAATGAGGATTGAAATATGTTATATATAACAAATGGAGTACCCTGAAGAGCTGGTCGCAGAACCTGTTCTGTTCCTAATGTATGTTAATAACTAACCCTTGAAGAACTATAAATGTTTTTGGATGATTAGGCAACATTAGGACTGGCTTTGGAAACTTGAACCAGCAGTTATACAAGGTGTTATACACCACAGAAAAGTTGGTACTTAAGTAGCCATTTTTGTTGTGGTACATATCCAGTGACAAAACTTGAGGTCCTGAAATTTGTCTTCAGATTAGTCCCCAGAACTAAAAGGCATGAAATATGAGGAAAAGTAATAGGAATCTTTCTCACAATATTGTAAAAGTGCAAGACAAGACAAGGTTAAATCATCTACTACAAACATACTCTATCCTTGTCCATTTTATCTACACCCTACGGGGCCTCGTAGCCTGGTGGATAGCGCGCAGGACTCGTAATTCTGTGGCGCGGGTTCGATTCCCGCACGAGGCAGAAACAAATGGGCAAAGTTTCTTTCACCCTATGCCCCTGTTACCTAGCAGTAAAATAGGTACCTGGGTGTTAGTCAGCTGTCACGGGCTGCTTCCTGGGGGTGGAAGCCTGGTCGAGGACCAAGCCGCGGGGACACTAAAAAGCCCCGAAATCATCTCAAGATTGTCCAATTTATCTACACCCTAAGCTGTTTGAAATGGGAGGGGTGAAGGACTAATAGATACATGTGGATGTTGAACACATAGATGAATCAGAGGGTGGTTAAGAGAACCAGTTAGGGGTAGTGTTAGAGTAGTGAAGAAGTGAAAAGGGGTTGGGCACTAGTTGAAGCAAACTCCATTTGTGGAGTGAAAAGTAGGTATCAGTCAAGTTTCAGGAGCTGAAAGTTGAGGTCTGCAACCAAAAACAACCAAAAAAACTGCTAAAGTAAGTGCATACATATATGTATGTACAAACATATGTGTACATGTGATGCCAAATGGTCTTTCTACACAACTCTATTGGCATCACAGAATGTCTATGTAGACAGACAGTCTACATAGTCTCCCAGGAGACTATGGACCTGAGGACCACATAAAGAATGTTGTGCAAGGAGCCTATGCTACACTTTCTAACTTCAGAATTGCTTTTAAATACATGGATGGAGAAATACTAAAGAAATTGTTCACGACTTTTGTTAGGCCAAAGCTGGAATATGCAGCGGTTGTATGGTGCCCATATCTTAAGAAGCACATCAACAAACTGGAAAAGGTGTAATGACATGCCACTAAGTGGCTCCCAGAACTGAAGGACAAGAGCTACGAGGAGAGGTTAGAGGCATTAAATATGCAAAAACTAGAAGATAGAAGAAAAAGAGGCGATATGATCACTATGTTCAAAATAGTAACAGGAATCGATAAAATTGATAGGGAAGAATTCCTGAGACCCGTAACTTCAAGAACAAGAGGTCATAGATTTAAACTAACGAAACAAAGCTGCCGGAGAAATATACGAAAATTCACTTTTGTAAACAGAGTGGTAGACGGTTGGAACAAGTTAAGTGAGAAGGTGGTGGAGGCCAAAACTGTCAGTAATTTCAAAGCATTATATGACAAAGAGTGCTGGGGAGACAGGACACCACGAGCGTAGCTCTCATCCTGTAACTACACTTAGGTAATTACTTAGGTAATTACACACACACACACACACACACACAAACAAAAAAAACTGCATTCTACTGTAAAGTCTGACAGTGTGGTGACAACCATACATTACACCACAGTGTAAAGGTTTGTGATAAAATTGTTAGGCATAAGATATGCCAAGTGAGGTAACTGGCTAGTCAGAAACATACACTACTCGCCAAATTTAAAATGTTGCATCATTGCCAAGAGCAATTAAAAATGTTTTCTGGGAGGTGCTTCCTGAGCTACATGACTGGCTAGCTCCAAGCCTTATGTACCCATTCAAGACCAGGATTCATCATGTATTTACACATCTTACAAAATTAGTACATCTTTCAACAATCATGGCATCAGTCATTGTCTTAAAGACCATTTCTATGGAGAGCCCCTTCGGCTTCCCGGTGCTATACTGGGCTGATGTGCATACATTAGACCGTGGCAACAGTCAATCGAAGGAGTTCTAGGCCTACCGGGGACCAGAGCCAGAACTTGGCCTCCTCAAGAAGTGGCACAAGGAGCAATGGCCTAAAGATGCCTCCGTGTAATTGGAAGCAATCTTTGTCTGCCATCTACCAGGTCAGGCACCCAGAAAGGTAGGAATTCCAAAAGAAACTACTGCTGGTCAAAAATTGCAAACCAAAAGCCGAACTAGCAAGCAGAACTCCCCAATCAAAAACAAGAAAACAAGCATGACGTTATCTTGTGGTTATCTTGAGATGATTTAAGGGCTTAGCGTCCCCACGACCGGGCCTGCTTTTTGTTACCCCCCCCCCCCCCCAGGAAGCAGCCTGTAGCAGCTGGCTAACTCCCAGGTATCTATTTACTGCTAGGTAATAGGGGCATCAGGGTGAAAGAAACATTTTGCCCATTTGTCTCTGCCTCCACCGGGAATCGAACCCGGAACTTCAGGACTACAAATCCGAAGTG
The DNA here is from genome assembly GCF_040958095.1 of Procambarus clarkii. Taxonomy (NCBI): domain Eukaryota; kingdom Metazoa; phylum Arthropoda; class Malacostraca; order Decapoda; family Cambaridae; genus Procambarus; species Procambarus clarkii. The sequence continues at coordinate 8,367,983 of NC_091213.1, forward strand.
CTGTCCACCCAGCTGTTAGGCACCCTACATCACCACAACTGCCGAACATCCGTCTGCGCAACCCATCCCCCTCCCCAGGAGGGGGATGGGGGTCCCCAGACCTCCATGCCAGATATTCTCCCATGTTCAAGAGGCTGTTGTGTCGGTGGCAGTTGATCGACTCTGGTTCCATCCTTTGAGCAGTGCTGCAGAACAGTGTTGTTGTTCAGTGTTGGTGGTGTGCGAACCAGGAGTAACACAGGAGTTCTGGGGCTGCATGCACCTAGGGCCACCTTCCCTAGGTGCCCTGTAAGTACTGCCCCTGCGGCCTAGGATTATCTTCCCTGAGCAGTTCGGGAACTACCTCTGCGTGGTTCTATTGCTGCTCGGTGATTGCCCGCTCATGGGGTTCAGCTGGGGTGGTTCTTACTCCTGTTTGACCATGGGTAGGAGGTAGTTTTGTTGCTGGCTGGGGTGCAAAATACTGTGCAGCTGTCTGATATACGCATAACGACCGGTTCTGTTCACCTGCAGACGTGAGACGCGGGATTTTTCTTTTGGTTTGGTTTTGCTGTGCCTGGTGGGGGTCTGCCTGGTGTGGCAGTAGGACCACTTGTATGATTTTGGTGGCCCTCCACTAGGTCCTTATGCTTGCACACGTCGCAGGGGTTCAGCTTTTAGTTTGTTTGCTTTGGTAGCTTTGGGATAACTGGTTAGCAGTACCTCGCCTGGGCTTCCCTTAGCAGTCAGCTTAAGGGGCCCTGGGAACCCCCCATTGGGGCTCATTGGTCCGATGGAGGAGACCTCTGAGTCCCACCTCGCCTTGTGTGAGTTTGAAGGTTGCTCTGTCCCCTTAACTCAGGGTGACATTCACTGTCTTTGCCTCCTCCATGCTGCTTGTTGGGTCAGTGACACCTTTGACCCGGAGTCCTGCGAATGGTGTTCCTTGCTTGTACTCATATTCACCCAGTCCACTGAGATTGATATTCAGGTGCAAGCAGCTTCGGTGTTGCATTTGCGGTTTAGGTTGCTGCAACCCACAAGGCTGCTTGCCTTTCCGGATGTCCGCAGCTGCCCCGCTTTGGTTATAGGGACCTGGACTTGGGGGTGTTAGTCGCTTCGACTTTCGTTTCATCTGCATCCTCTAGTTCTTCCCCTGCTGTGGTTTGTCCTGCTCCCCCCCCCCCCCTTCCTCCTGCTCCTGGCTCCCAAATGTGTGAGGGTTTAGAAGTCGGGGCAGGGGCTTGCCTGGTGGCGAGTCTCGGACGGCTTCGGGAACTGCCCCTTCTGGATCGGCGGTGAAGACATTCAAGCCTGTTTCATTCAAGCTTTTGGGGTCGAACATTCGAGGTTTTGGGTCACCAAGGAAGCGGGCCCACCCAGCCCCCTTCATTCTGGCTTTTCTGGTGGACTCGGCTTTTTCTCCAGAGGCAGAGGGTTTGAAGGACGGCTCGGCAGCGGGTCCTGACGTGGAGGTTCCTGGGGCTGGGGAGGAGTTGACTTGTGGGGGCTTGGGCCCCGTTTGACCCCATTTGGGTGTTGGTATCCTTGGCACAGGGCTTGTTGTTACAGAGGGGAGGGATTTTCCTATCCACACACCTTACCCGAGTCATGGTGACCCGTTTGCGTCTGTTAGGAGGTTCAGGTTCTGGCTTACCTCAACGACTGGTTGGTGTGGGCTCCCAGCCAGTTCGCATGTCTGCTCGCCAGGGATTTGGGTCTTTCCTAGCTTGCTGGGTTTGGGTTCTTGGTGAACTGGAGGAAGTCCCACTTGTTTCCCTCTCAAGTTCAGACTTGGCTGGGTCTTGTGTGGGACTCTCGGACTGCTTCCTTGTCTCTCCCTCTAATGACATTTTTAAGTGACCTATTTAATAACTCAAGAATCCGTTCAATACTGTCCTTTTTTACTGCAGCCTTAGCAAGGGCGTCAACTTTGTCATGTTCCTGCAGGCCAATGTAAGAAGGAATCCACAACATTTTTATATTTACCCTCTTGCTAAGTATGCTTATATATCTACGTCTAGCTTCTGAGACAAGTACGTTATTACTTGATTGCAATTCAGTTGTTGCTCGGGGTCCTGGCTCGCTTGGAGTCTTAACAGGGGGAGAGTAGTCCTGTTGGCTCCTTGGTGGCCAACCCAGCCCTGGTTTCAGGTGTTTCTTGCTGGATGTCCGAACTCGAGGGTCTTTCCGTGGCTCTTCCTATTTCAGCAGATTGGTTCTGTCCGGTATGTGGCTGGTTCGATCTTCTCCTCTACTCTAAGCATCTGGTATTTTTGACGCAGGTTTATCACCACTTGTATGGTGATCAGGTGGCTTCGTTGATTGAGTCCCACCTGCGAGTTTCGTCTCAATGGCCGTATGAAACTTCCTGGCGGTCCTTTCGGCATTTTATGTCTCTTCATAGGTTGTCTTCAATTTCTGATTGGGTTATTTTGTCCTCTCTCTCTCTTGGTTGTTTCAGGACCGTCATCTTATGCCAAATACTGTCGCCTCATATTGTGTGGTGCTGGCGGAGCCTCTGCAGCTTGCATTTGTGGTGGATGTCACTTTGCTCCGTTCTGCAAGCTTTTTCGGGCGTTGTTTCACCTCCGGCCTGCCCATGTGCTGCCTGAGCCGTCCTGGTCGTTGGACCGGGTGCTCTCTTCTCCTCGGTTTGTGAGGCGTGCCACGGCCTCCATGGTAGGGGATGCACTTTGGGTGGACCTGGTTTCCCTACTTCCCTGTTCCAGGGCACGGATCTCCCTGGTCGTTCGCAGGATTATTCGGTCCAGCCAGCTTGCGGTCTATCCCCGTGCCCACGACGTTCATGAGTTCGCGGCTTTGGCTTCTGTTTTTGGTAATATGTCCTGGGCTGACATTCGGGCACAAGGCTTTTGGAGGTCGAACAGGGTCCTGGCCTCATTAATGTTTTTGGCCCTTCTTGGGTGTGAAAAGCCTTGGGTCGCAGGTTGCAGCCAGTTGTCTTGACTTCGAGTTGAAGAGCGGGTGATGGCCACCTCCCAGGTAAGTCCTTTTTCTTGTTTATCTTTGGTTAGGTAGCTCTAGGGAGTTGAAGGGGCTCTCCACAGAAAACCGGCATTGAATGTAATTTGAAATGTAATTGAAATGTAATTGAATGTAATTGAAATGCCATTTTCTGGATGAGACCCGGAGGCTTCCGGCATCCCTCCCTCCCTTCGGTCGACGTTTTTGTTTTTGTTTTTTTATATTCAGCCTCTGAACTGAGGAGAATAGCTGGTGTGGAGGTCTGGGACCCTCCGTCCCCCTCTTAGGGAGGAGGGGGGAGTGGTTGTGCAGACAGATGTGCGATGGTTGTGGTGACATCATGCTTGTTTTCTTGTTTTTGATTGGGGAGTTCTGCTTGCTAGTTCGGCTTTCGGTTTGCAATTTTTGACCAGCAGTAGTTTGTTTTGGAATTCCTACCTTTCTGGGTGCCTGACCTGGTAGATGGCAGACAAAGACTGTTTGCAATTACACGGGGGGTTTCTTTAGACCATTGCTCCTTGTGCCTCTTCTTGAGGGGCCAGGTTCTGGCTCTGGTCCCCAGCAGGCCTAGAACTCCATCGATTGACTGTTGCCACGGTCTAATATATGTGCACATCAGCCCGGTATAGCTCCAGGGAGCCTCTGGGTCTCGCCCAGAAAATGGTGTTTCATTACATTCATTGCTGTTTTTTTAGTAATTTTATAGTCTTGTCTAGACCATATATTCAGACTTTGATAATGCACTCAGAATAGTGTGAAAGAGTTGGTGTAGCAAATCATTAACTAAAAGTACACAAATAAATGTGTAGGTTTTTGAACCGCTGTATCCTAAAATCTGGATATACAAAAGTGAATGATAGTATGGATAATATGGTCCATAATTTCCAAGTCGTTCTGATTTTCTAAAATTATTTCCAATATTCCGAGTCCTAATAGCAAGTTTAATTAGATATACACAGAATATGAAAATTTTAAACCACTACAGTAAAAATTATGACAATATTAAATGATAAAGCAGTTAAATCTGGATAAGGGCTAACAGGATCATATCTTTTGTTCATATTCTCTAAATCCATGACTCTGCTTAACAGTTCATTAAAGTACAACTTATGCAGGGAAAATTTGGTTAAGCAATTATTTACCAAATTTCATCTAAACATTTTTTATACTATTGACAGTCCATACTTGACTTTGTGCATTTTCTTTATCTATTTCCTTCCAGCACTGCCCTTGGTTTTGTGTCTACCTATCTGTATATATATATATATATATATATATATATATATATATATATATATATATATATATATATATATATATATATATATATATATATATATATATATATATATATATATATATATATATATATAATATATATATGCTGTATGTTGGTCACTTTAGTTACGTTGCCTTTCAGGCCATGGATGGCCATCAAGGCCGTCAATGTTTGTATCACACCTTGTATGTATGTACTTTACCTGAATAAACATTTGAATTTGATGGAAAAATTTGGTTTGTGCCTTGGATGGGACTTGTCAGGTATTGGAAAAATGTGCCTAATGAGGTTCAATTGATGTTTATTAGTCTTATGACTGTGTTGATAAATTGTAGAAATGTTCTGATTAATTGAAGAGTTAAATTTTGTTGGTTAACACTGCAAATATAAGTTTTTAGTAATGTGGTTGTATCACCCTACTAAATAGTTAACTGAAAGTGTGCAGGCTTTTTTTTACAACTATTCTATAGTGCTGGAAAAGGTTACACAGTAAAGATGCATATTAATGTAGCAGTGGTATGCAAATTTGTATTTTTACAATATGTATTATCAAGTGTGTTCAGAGGTTAAGACAATATGACATAATCATATTGTCTGTACTGTGAATACTTCCAATTTCTTTCCTAAGATGGTCATGGGGTTTAATTTAATAAGGTTATACACTAAGTAATATGGTTATTACACAGAACAGCTATAATGTGTCAAATTTGTTGTGTAATTTTAACTAAATCAACTTAGTATTATTTGAAAGGTCATTTCCTTTGCCATTGTAAGAAATAAGTTGCACTGTTAGCCAAAGTACCATCGGTATTGATAACTCAAGTGGCTAATAGCTCATGTTGGGTAGTTTATGGAATTACCACTGACTTTGTTATGATCATTCACATTATTGTCTACTGGAATAAAGAGTATTCAAAAGTATACAAGTAATTTAAATCACAAAATATTTAGAATAGAATCAGTCAGGTCTTTAAAAGGTAAATTTAAGTGCTAGAGAGAGATCCAGCAGGTATATGATGCTATTGACATCAAACAACTTAGATAACAGTCTTATGTTGATTTAACATCAGCAATGTTGATCCACATTCACTCAAGTTGTGTGGAAATGAGTAATGTAAGGGCTTAAAGTTATGCGACATGAATAATGCTGTTATAATGATTAGTATTAATAATGAAAGAATAAAACATATATACAGTTGAATGTATATAGTGAAGCATTTAAAAGCACTGAAATGTTTATATAAAAACCAAACATTGAATGTAATGAAATGCTTGGTTTCTTGGCATGGTAATGAAACAAAATTCTGGGTGAGACCGGTAGGCTCTCCGGAGATATCCGGGCTGATATGAATGTATTAGACCCTGGCATCAGTCAAGTGCATGGAGTTCTAGGCTTACCGGGGACCACAAGCCAGAACCTGGCCCCCCTCAGAGAGGCATGAGGAGCAATGGCCTAACAACCCCCGTGTGGATGGAAGCATTTTGTCTGCCATCGATCGGGTCAGGCACTCAGAAAGGTAGGCGTCCCTAAACAAATCTCCTATTCTGGTGAAAATATTGCTACTGAAAGCCGAACTAGTGGACAGAACCCCCCCAAATGAAAATGAGCAAACGAGCATGGCATCACCACGTTACTGCGCCGTTGTCTGTGAAACCCACCCTCCTCCCTGGGAGAGGGAAAGGGGAGCTCCCACAACTTCACGCCGGCTATCCACCCTGCAGTTCTGAGGCTGGATGTCAAAAATTGTGAAAAGAAAACTGCCAACCGGAAGGAGATAGGGTTGACATGCAGGTAATGGCAGAGAGCTGCAACCAGACACAACACATGATACACCCCCGGCCTGACCAACCAAGCATCAACAACCCAAGGACCCCTCCAGAAAGCAGCAGTCTCATTCTTCGCCAGAAAAGGAGGAGATGCTACAAACGAACAAACCTGCCACCAGGACCAAAAGAGCAGAAACCCCTGTGCCAGAGGAGAGCATGAAGCTCCCCGACTCGACCCCCCACAAACCAATGCCAACAAGAAAAAGAGTTTTTGCCAAACAATCCTGAACAGAAGGGACCACCACAAACCGAGGAGAGGAGAGAGAGGAGAGAAAAGAGAGCACCCGGTTCAATGACCAGGTCGGCTTAGGTGGTGCATGAACAGGTCGGATGTGAAACAACGTACGAGACAGCTTGCAGAATGGCGCAGAAGTAACAACAATACCGAACACAAGTGCAGCGGCTCTGGCAGTGCCACACATAACTAGACAACAGTATTTGGCATAAGATAATGGTCCTGGAACAATCACGAAAGAAAGGACAATACTAGCCAATCAGAGACAGAAGTAAACCCATGAAGGGACAAGAAATAACAGGAGGACAGCCTGGAAACTTCATACTGCCACCGAGGTGAAACACGCAAGTGGGACACCGTCAACGAAGCCTCCTGCTCACCATACAAGTGGTGATAGACCCACGTCAGAAAGACCAGATGCGAAGACTTGAAGAGAAGATCAAACCAGCCACGTAACGAACTGGTCCGATCTGATGAAAGAGGCAGAGCCGTGAGAAGGCCCCCGGGTTCGGACACCGAGCAAGCATCGCCTGCAACCATGGCTGGGCCGGCCACCGAGGGGCCAGGGGTCAGATTCACGAAGGTACTTACGAATGTTTTTCTTCTTGGCTACAAATGTTTTCCTTCTTAGCGCCTTTGTGGCGGCTACATCGCTGTTCAGGTAGCTACACTAAGAAGAAAAACATTACTAAGTTTGGTCCGTCATCTAAGTGTACTGTCGACCACTCGTAGCTTTACGTAAACTGGATATAACTCAATTTTTCACTACTACATAACACTGGGATCGATTTTAAGATTTTGGAACTAAACAAAAGAATACAACTGGTGAATCTCGTGAAGAGGAGTCCTTCGTGTTAGTTATACAGTATATGCAGTCTCTGCTTGAAACTTGAAGTAAATATGTCTTATGATATTAGAATTAGTTTTATAATAGCAAGATATTATACCAGTAGTTATTAAGTAAATAAACACTGGTGAACATGAAATATGAGAGAAGGTGATGAGCCCTGCCTGATGCAGGGGGGGTTTGGGCCAAATGTGACCCACCGCCGCTTTCAGTAATTGGCATATTTTCGGTATAAAAAGTCGTAATTTCAAACTGTGAATACGTGTAGAGAGCCAGAATTTGGCTCCAAAATATGGCTCAGGCCTCGAATTTGGGATGTTTGGAATATTTTGAAAAGTGCAGGGGGGGTTTGGGCAAAATGTGACCCACCGCCGCTTTCAGTAATTGGCATATTTTCGGTAAAAAAAGTCGTAATTTCAAACTGCGAATACGTGCAGAGAGACAGAATTTGGCTCCAAAATATGGCTCAGGCCTCGAATTTGGGATGTTTGGGATATTTTGAAAACTACAGGGGGGTTTAGGCAAAATGTCACCCACCGCCGCTTTCAGTAATTGGCATATTTTCGGTATAAAAAGTAGTAATTTCAAACTGCGAATACGTGCAGAGAGCCAGAATTTGGCTCCAAAATATGGCTCAGGCCTCGAATTTAGGATGTTTGGGATATTTTGAGAACTGCAGGGGGGTTTATGCAAAATGTGACCCATCGCCGTTTTCAGTAATTGGTATATTTTCGGTACAAAAAGTCGTAATTTGAAAATGAAAATAGGTGCATAGAGTCAGAATTTGGATAAAAAATCACGCTCAGGAGTCAAATTTCGGACATTTCAGATATTTTGAAAACTGCAGGGGGGTTTGGGCAAAATATGACCCATCGCCGTTTTCAGTAATTGCCATATTTTCGGTATAAAAAGTCGTAAATTGGCATATTTTCGGTATAAAAAGTCGTAATTTGAAAATGAAAATAGGTGCAGAGAGTCAGAATTCGGCTCAAAAATCACGCTCAGGAGTCAAATTTCCGACATTTCAGATATTTTGAAAACTGCAGGGGGGTTTGGGCAAAATATGACCCATCGCCATTTTCAGTAATTGGCATATTTTCGGTATAAAAAGTCGTAATTTGAAAATGAAAATAGGTGCAGAGAGTCAGTATTCGGCTCAAAAATCACGCTCAGGAGTCAAATTTCGGACTTTTCAGATATTTTGAAAACTGCAGGAAGGTTTGGGCAAAATATGACCCATCGCCGTTTTCAGTAATTGGCATATTTTCGGTATAAAAAGTCGTAATTTGAAACTGAAAATAGGTGCAGAGAGTCAGAATTCGGGTCAAAAATCACGCTCAGGAGTCAAATTTCGGGCATTTCAGATATTTTGAAAACTGCAGGGGGGTTTGGGCAAAATATGACCCATCGCCGTTTTCAGTAATTGGCATATTTTCGGTATAAAAAGTCGTAATTTGAAAATGAAAATAGGTGCAGAGAGTCAGAATTCGGCTCAAAAATCACGCTCAGGAGTCAAATTTCGGGCATTTCAGATATTTTGAAAACTGCAGGGGGGTTTGGGCAAAATATGACCCATCGCCGTTTTCAGTAATTGGCATATTTTCGGTATAAAAAGTCGTAATTTGAAACTGAGAATAGGTGCAGAGAGTCAAAATTCGGCTCAAAAATCACGCTCAGGAGTCAAATTTCCGACATTTCAGACATTTTAAAAACTGCAGGGGGGTTTGGGCAAAATATGACCCATCGCCGTTTACAGTAATTGGCACATTTTCGGTATGAAACGTCGTAATTTGAAATTGAAAATAGGTGTAGAGAGTCAGAATTCGGCTCAAAAATCACGCTCAGGAGTCAAATTTCCGACATTTAAGACATTTTGAAAACTACAGGGGGGTTTGGGCAAAATATGACCCATCGCCGTTTTCAGTAATTGGCATATTTTCGGTATAAAAAGTCGTAATTTGAAACTGAAAATAGGTGCAGAGAGTCAGAATTCGGATAAAAAATCACGCTCAGGAGTCAAATTTCCGACATTTCAGACATTTTGAAAACTGCAGGGGGGTTTGGGCAAAATATGACCCATCGCCGTTTACAGTAATTTGCATATTTTCGGTATGAAACGTCGTAATTTTAAACTGAAAATAGGTGCAGAGAGTCAGAATTCGGCTCAGAAATCACGCTCAGGAGTCAAATTTCCGACATTTCAGACATTTTAAAAACTGCAGGGGGGTTTGGGCAAAATATGACCCATCGCCGTTTACAGTAATTGGCACATTTTCGGTATGAAACATCGTAAATTTGAAACTGAAAATAGGTGCAGAGTCAGAATTCGGCTCAAAAATCACGCTCAGGAGTCAAATTTCCGACATTTCAGACATTATTCAAAATGTTTGAAAAAATTATTTACAAACAGCTCTATTCCTACCTCGTAAAATTCGACATACTCAGCCCCTGCCAGTTTGGCTTCCGGTCCCAAAAGAGCACCAACGATGCAATCATTAGTCTCCTTGACGTTATCTACTCAGCCCTTGACAAAAATGAGTTTCCGATTGGACTCTTCATTGACCTAAGAAAAGCCTTTGATACTGTTAATCACAACTACCTCTTAATTAAACTCCAGCATTATGGAATCCGAGGCCTTGCCCTTGACTACATCCGATCCTATCTTAGTGACAGACACCAATATGTAACCATCAATGATACAACTTCTTCCACTCTACCAATTACCGTTGGAGTGCCACAGGGCAGCATCTTAGGACCTCTTCTTTTTCTTATATATATAAACGATCTGCCTAATGTCTCTAATATTCTCAAACCTATTTTGTTTGCTGACGATACTACCCTTATCTATTCAAACCTCAACCCACATACACTAAATAATGTTGTGAATAATGAATTAAAAAAAGTCCACTTATGGATGTCAACGAACAAACTAACATTAAACATCGAAAAGACTTACTACATCTTATTTGGAAGCAAATCATCAAATGCAATTCAGCTACAGATAGACAACATTAACACCAGTAATAAAAATGATGGCAAGTTTCTTGGCCTATTCCTAGACAAGAGACTCAACTTCAGCACCCACATTCAACACATAACTAAGAAAGTCTCTAAGACAGTTGGTATACTCTCCAAAATCAGATATTATGTTCCTAACTCTGCTCTCCTCTCACTATATTATGCACTAATCTACCCCTATCTTAATTATGGTATCTGTGCATGGGGGTCTACCACTGCAAACCACCTTAAGCCCATCATCACACAGCAAAAATCTGCTATCAGAATAATAACTAACTCTGCTTTCAGACAACACTCAGCTCCCTTGTTTAAATCCCTAAACTTGCTAAATATTAACTCCCTCCACACATTCTCTTGTGTCAACTACATTTACAAAACCCTGTTCTTAAATGCAAACCATGCTCTGAAACTCTCCCTGGACAGATGTAATAGGACCCATTATCACCACACCAGAAATAAATATCTCTTTGATATCCCCAGGGTCAAACTTAATCTGTGTAAACACTCTATGCAAATTAAGGGACCTAGTCTATGGAACTCACTCCCTAGTGAATTGAAAAACTGTAAAACTTTTGCCTTATTTAAAAGCAAAACCAAAAAGTACCTAACTTCATCTTCTTAGTTTCCTACAGTGAGCTTTAAATTTGCTCTGTACCTAGTGTTACCCAATCTCCTAATTTTTATGTAATATCAAACAACCTTATCATTGTGTTCATTGCTGTCTTCTTTTATGTGCTAGCCATATGCTGTATTGTGACTACCAATTTTTGTCAACTACCATTCAAGCTGTCATTGCAATCAATCTTATTGTTTCTGCTGTATTGTGCCTACCTATTTTTTGTCAACTACCATTCAAGCTGTCATTGCAATCAATCTTAGCTACCTATTTGCTTTAATATACTGTACCTACAATTTTCTCTCATCTTCTTTTTTTTTCATTTCATGTAATCTGTTATCATTTTTTTGTCTATAAATTTTGCAAGTATTTATCTCCTTAAAATTTTCTTGGATTAAGGACCTGCCCGAAACGCTGCGCGTGCTAGTGGCTTTACAAGACTGTAATTACCATATTATGTATCCTCACATTCCTTATGTACATTCTTGTATATGCATAAATAAATAAATAAATAAATAAATAAATAGTGTTGGTCTATACTAATCGTTATTCGTTAGTATGCGTTCGCTACTTAAAACATTTACTGTACTGATGTAAAATCTCCCATGTCTCTTTGCACATGGAACACCGAACCTTACACACACTCTCTGATATATTGTTTAATTAATAGAGATTCACTAATAAAGCTTATAATTGTATATGTTATCAAAAAGGCATAGATAAAGTCGTTCTTACGTTTTAGTCACAGAGATTAGATATTAGTAAAGTTCATTTTATTCAGGAAAGTACATAAATAGTCGATTTACAAACATAATATTGGATTTATAGATAGAGCTAGTACATACAATACCTAAAGCCACTAGTACGCATAGCGTTTCGGGCATATTATTGAGAGAGGAAAGATATTTATATTTAAACAATTTTTTTTTTTTACCGACGCTCTCCCTATTGATGAGAACTACAACCTAATGAAGATAAATGTTAATTTTATGTAGATACTGTAATAAACGAAAGTTTTTAATGTCATCAGAGAAGCAGAAATATAGGCAAATTTTAAATCCCTTGTCATAAATATAACTGAAGTGAAAGCAAAGATATATGCATTTTGATAGTTACAAAGACAGCTCTTTAACACGGGTGTTCAAGTTCAAGTTCAAGTATGTTTATTGAGATAAGCAATAAATACATCTCAAAGGGATAGAGTAGCTTAGGCTATTTCTACCCCCTTCTATTTCAAGTCCCTCAAGGGGCGCACAAACGCTGTGAGTACAAATACACAAATTACAATACAAGAATCCCATTTAACATTGCAGGTTAATATATTAAGTACAGTATATAATTGTTACACTCTTGGGGCAAAATTCTTGTAGCTCCTAAGTATACTGTCTATCATACCATTATCACACATCCAAACAATTTGATGTGGTACACTATTTATTTCCTTATTTCTATAGTTTTCAATAAGTTGACATTCTTATACATAATGTTCTAAGGTGTGGGCGTGCGGCATACTACATAATTTACACTCCTTATCTTTTTCACTGACATCAACACCGTATTGCCAGATATATTTGTATCCTAATCTTAATACGTTTTTTTATCTACTGTTGAGAATATGTAAGACAAATGTAAGGTTTTGAGGCTAAGTAACGAAGATAGTTACAAGATACGAGCCAGATGGTGTTGAGATTGCAAAAGGGATTATGAAAAGAACTTAAGCCAACAAAAATCAATGCATAAATGTTCGCAAATATGAGACTGGGATTTATTTCTTGAAAAGTTAGCAATAAAATACGCTTTCTAGTTCTTTATTATTAAAATTAAGACCAGGGATTCTGTCTAACGAAGTTGCAAGCTAAAACACCGTTATCCTGTAATGTTCATCTGTAGCTTGACCCTAAATACTGTTTATTAAACGAATTTATTGTTAGAGTTCATATGAATCAACTTTGTTGAATTCAGAGTTCCCAACAAATACCTTCCTGTGATTGGCTGTTGCGGGGAATACCAACACTCTTTTATGAATAAAATTTATACTAAGAAATAGGTCCTTGTGCACAACAAGGTTGTTGTGAAAAAGAACAACAATTTCTGTTTTAAACAAGACAGAAATCTCCATCTAACTGAATAATTTACTCGAATAAGAGGGCAGAGCAGCGTATCATTATTTGTGTGAGGCAACCCCCACTGATGACGTCACAAGTTAGGTAGCCAGCCCATGTTTCTGTAACACCCGTTACATCCTGCAGTATTTAATTATCACTATATTAATACTTTTAAATACTTAACATTTTACTTTTTAGGTAGATTAAAGTTGAATCAGAATGTCATAAGCATCGATGGTGTGCTGAATAAAGATGATTTATTAAGTGGATGGAGCCTTTAGCTGATCCCTTCCTGTGATTGGCTGTTGTGTGAATGTCAACAAAGAGTTTCTACCAATGATATGCCATTTATTATGCACTCCATACCATCTGTGGGCGGAGCTAGGAACCTCCTACCCGAGCACAACAACCCGCCTTATGGGTTGCTGTTTGGCTATTTATAGTGCGTTGGAAAAAAACTAGATGGCGTTAGTGGTATTTTGTGGGGTAATTTGTTATAGGTGTAATTTGATGTCAACAGATGGCGTAAGCTGTACCTTATGGCCACTATTGACCAGCCAGTTGATAGTGTTCTCTTGTGCCGACATATGGCATCAGCTGTGTTATTATTATTTTAATAATATTATTACATTAATAATAATGTACTATTATTACTTTAAACACTGATCTAGACGTCTGGTAGCTTATAATAAGGTTTTATACCATGCTGGTATTAGGTAACTAGAATTCTGCAATTACTTTTTTTTTATCTACTGTTGAGGATATGTAAGACAAATGTAAGGTTTTGAGGCTAAGTAACGAAGATAGTTACAAGATACGAGCCAGATTGTGTTGAGATTGCAAAAGGAATTATGATAAGAACTTAAGCCAAAAAATCAATGCGTAAATGTTCACAAATATGAGACTGGGATTTATTTCTCGAAACGTTAGCAATAAAATACGCTTTCTAGTTCTTTATTTTTAAAATTAAGACCAGGGAATTCTGTCTAACGAAGCTGCAAGCTAAAACATCATTATCCTATAATGTTCATCTGTAGCTTGACCCCTAAATACTTATTTATTAAACGAATTTATTGTTAGAGTTCATTAGGAATCAACTTCGTTGAAGGCAGAGCGTCCAACAAATACCTTCCTGTGATTGGCTGTTGCGGGGAATACCAACACTTTTTTATTAATAAAATTTAAACTAAGAAATAGGTCCTTGTGCACAACAAGGTTGTTGTGAAAAAGAACAACAATTTCTGTTTTGCACCTGACAGAAATCTCCATCTAACTGAATAATTTACTCGAATAAGAGGGCAGAGCAGCGTATCATTATTTGTGTGAGGCAACCCCCACTGATGACGTCACATGTCAGGTAGCCAGCCCATGTTTCTGTAACACCCGTTACATTCTGCAGTATTTAATTATCACTATATTAATACTTTTAAATACTTAACATTTCACTTCTTAGATAGATTAAAGTTGAAGCAGAATGTCATAAGCAAGGATAGTGTGCTGAATAAAGATGATTTATTAAGTGGATGGAGCCTTTAACTGATCCCTTCCTGTGATTGGCTGTTGTGTGAATGTCAACAAAGAACATCTACCAATGATATGCCATTTATTATGCACTCCATACCATCTGTGGGCGGAGCTTGGAACCTCCTACCCGAGCACAACAACCCGCCTTATGGGTTGCTGTTTGGCTATTTATAGTGCGTTGGAAAAAAACTAGATGGCGTTAGTGGTATTTTGTAGGGTAATTTGTTATAGGTGTAATTTGATGTCAACAGATGGCGTAAGCTGTGTTATTATTATTTTAATAATATTATTACATTAATAATAATGTACTATTATTACTTTAAACACTGATCTAGACGTCTGGTAGCTTATAATAAGGTTTTATACCATGCTGGTATTAGGTAACTAGAATTCTGCAATTACTTTTTTTTTTATCTACTGTTGAGGATATGTAAGACAAATGTAAGGTTTTGAGGCTAAGTAACGAAGATAGTTACAAGATACGAGCCAGATTGTGTTGAGATTGCAAAAGGAATTATGATAAGAACTTAAGCCAAAAAATCAATGCGTAAATGTTCACAAATATGAGACTGGGATTTATTTCTCGAAACGTTAGCAATAAAATACGCTTTCTAGTTCTTTATTTTTAAAATTAAGACCAGGGAATTCTGTCTAACGAAGCTGCAAGCTAAAACATCATTATCCTATAATGTTCATCTGTAGCTTGACCCCTAAATACTTATTTATTAAACGAATTTATTGTTAGAGTTCATTAGGAATCAACTTCGTTGAAGGCAGAGCGTCCAACAAATACCTTCCTGTGATTGGCTGTTGCGGGGAATACCAACACTTTTTTATTAATAAAATTTAAACTAAGAAATAGGTCCTTGTGCACAACAAGGTTGTTGTGAAAAAGAACAACAATTTCTGTTTTGCACCTGACAGAAATCTCCATCTAACTGAATAAGTTACTCGAATAAGAGGGCAGAGCAGCGTATCATTATTTGTGTGAGGCAACCCCCACTGATGACGTCACATGTCAGGTAGCCAGCCCATGTTTCTGTAACACCCGTTACATTCTGCAGTATTTAATTATCACTATATTAATACTTTTAAATACTTAACATTTCACTTTTTAGATAGATTAAAGTTGAAGCAGAATGTCATAAGCAAGGATAGTGTGCTGAATAAAGATGATTTATTAAGAGGATGGAGCCTTTAACTGATCCCTTCCTGTGATTGGCTGTTGTGTGAATGTCAACAAAGAACATCTACCAATGACATGCCATTTATTATGCACTCCATACCATCTGTGGGCGGAGCTTGGAACCTCCTACCCGAGCACAACAACCCGCCTTATGGGTTGCTGTTTGGCTATTTATAGTGCGTTGGAAAAAAACTAGATGGCGTTAGTGGTATTTTGTGGGGTAATTTGTTATAGGTGTAATTTGATGTCAACAGATGGCGTAAGCTGTACCTTATGGCCACTGTTGACCAGCCAGTTGATAGTGTTCTCTTGTGCCGACAGATGGCATCAGCTGTGTTATTATACTTCCGAATTCCCTTTAAACACTGATCTACAAATCCCTTGGCTTATGATAAGGTTTTATACCATTTATGATAAGTATTAGATAACTGGAGTTCCGCAATTACTTTTATTTATCAACTGTTGAGGATATCATCATATAATGTCTGGTTAGGACGTACTGCTCTCGATTGATGAAGATTAAGCCACCCAAGAGGTGGCACGGGCATGAATAGCCCGTAAATACTGCTCTCGTAATATTATTCAGGGGGGTGGGGGAACTATCAAGTGAAAGCGCCAAGCCATTACGACTATATAGCACTCGGAAGGGATCAGGATTCGGATTTGGGATGGAACGGGGGAAAGGAATGGTTGGTGCCCAACCTTTTGGGCGGTCGGGGATTGAACGCGGACTTGTTGGAAACGAGACCGTCGCTCTACCGTCCAGCCCAAGTGGTTAAGCGTAATATTATTAAAACAACAATATATGCATATAATAACAGCATTTCACACTAAAAATACTTGGACACCCCCCTCCCTTGTGGGAGGGGGGTGTCCAAATGGACAAATGTAAATGGACACCCCCCTCCCTTTTGACACTGAACAGTTGGGAGGACGGGGAAGGGGGGGGGAGAAAGTGTGGCTTATAGAAGTGTGGTGATAACTAGAGAGAATATGGCCTTGTATAGTTGCTAGTGTAAAAATATTACTAAATTTAGTAAAATCACATTGTCTTGGTAGTATAGTTGGGTTAATTATGAATTTTCAGACTAAAAAGCTTGGTACAGTACATAATTCAACAGAATAAATTTGTCCCCCTAGTAGTAAGCAGTGGTTGCAAAAGAATAATAATTTGTATTTTATTTTGTATTGCTTTTATTCAAATGTTATACATGGTTGTTAAATTAGTTTGTTTGCAATGTTCCAGAAAAATGTTCATGACTAAAGTTGTTGAAAAATAAAATTTGTATAGGATGTTGACTTGAAATGCCTATAGCTTTGTTTGTAATAAAGATGGGACAAAAAGATACTTAGTGTGCCATTTAAAACGGCAACTGTTAAACTGGTGGTACAGGTATGAAGAAAATAACATCGCTATGCAAATAACTTTTTAGTAATATTTACTGTTCACATGACAGGTTGTGGAAGGTCCTGGCAACAAAGAGCTGCAGGAAAATACTTGCAGATCTACAGTAAGTAGTGTTGTGTACATTGGAATTAGAGGGTAGAAGTTAATTGCTAAAAACCTATTAAATATTAGGGTATGGAAGTCTAGGCTTAGGCTAGTGGGTACCATATCTGCAAGTTTAGTCCTTTCAGGAATGTATTGAATAGAATGGTATGTTGAAATTGTGAAAATTGTAATGTGGGGCATTAAATCTTAAACAGCATAGTTGAGGATGTTTTATTAATAATTTTAATGAAATATAAATCTTGTTTAGTTAACATTAAATGTTTGTTAAATAAGCTTTAATCTATAAATGTATAACACTGTTAAGGGTAATCATGAGTCAAATAAAGTTAATGGCAGGAAAAGTTTTGTTCTAAGTGATGGTATTTTTCCCTTGAAAGTAAAAAAAATATTAAATGTTTACTTTAGCTTGGTTTTAAATTTATATAGTTTTCCAGAATGTGGTTTGGAAAGTCGAGAAGTCCCTCTGTCAGTTGGAAGAGCTTAAACAGAATCAGGCGAGTTGTAGTAAAGGTTAATCTGAATAGATTTGCATAAAAGTAAAAAAAATAGTAATAACTTAAATATAGCATTGGCTATATTAAATAAATAGCATTAAATATAGCATTGGCTATATAAATGTAAATTGCCATTGAAGTGCAGTTGTGGATAGTTTCTCAAATGACATTTACTGAAACTTGGCAAATTGATGCCATATATATTTATATTGCTAAATTAGATCTTTACTACTGCTACTAGAATCTGTAGGAAAGGTAAATTCCTTAAAGAAATTTTTTCCATCTGAATTTGTCAAGTACTGAATGCTAATTTGAAAAGTAAAGCAAGATTGGCTTTAAATCTGAAATTAATTTGTTGAAATATTTTTCAGGTGAAAGTGATTGATGCATGGACTGGCTTGGAGTGAGGCTCCTTTACTCTGCAAAAGGAAATCTACAAAAGTGGGTGAGTTTGAATTTGATGTTTTAGCTATATCAATGACCTAATCTTACTTCTCTTATCTAGTCCATTTATAGGTGTGTAACCATGTCCTACTGTTACAACCCACAGGGGATGATGCTGTTTGTACTGATCCTACCCCATTTCATAAAAGGGGACCAGGCAGTCCTGCAGACTTCCCTGGCTTGGCTTTTTCAGAGCTTTGCTCTACTACCCATCTAATAGATGGACTAGATTTGCATAGGTTTAGGGACCCTTAACAATGGTTACATTGTTAATTCTCACAGGGCTTGTTTGCTGAATGGGTGGATGCATCTAAAACTTTAGTGCCTGGCATGCATTGTACAGTGCTTTCAGTAAAGCATATGTACAATGTGTTGATGGCACTAAAGTGGTGGATGTAATGCACTCATTCAGGGAACAAGCTCTGCTCCAAAATCAGCGGAAGGGATAGACCTTGCTGAGCCTATCTTAAAAGATAGGCTGTTAGGATTTTTTGGGCTTCTTATTAGGCATTGGTGATAATAAAAGTAGTGTCCCTGTTTAATGTTTATTTTTCTTTTACAGGTGATTGTCTCTGGAGTTGTCTTGGCCTTTTGGATCTTCTGTCCCACAACCTGAAACGGTAATAAATATTAGATGTATTATAAATACTATATGTAAAACTTATTAAATAAAACAATTTTAATGAAACTACTTTATATACCTTATCCTGAAATTATGCTGGAAATTATTGTTTACTACTACTGATGCAATGTTTAAACATCTGAAATTTTTTTACTTTGAAAATAAATACTTGGTAAAATTTACACCTATTTGTAACTTGTTACATAAGTGCATGCAAAATGCATTGAAAAGATGTAAAAGTGGACTACCTATTCAATTTACATAAACTAACAAATATTGCAAATTAGTCTGAAATATTAAAGTGGAAGAAACTTTAGTCAATATCTTAATCTTCATATTTGAAAGTAAATTTAAAGCTATGCAACACCTAAGCTTTGTACAAATTATAATTAAATTAACTAAAGATCATTGTTAAATTTACAAAACATTAGAAAAGTGACACTGAAGCATCTATACAACATGGTTTTCACAAAGTCTTTGGTAACTTAAATTTAATCAAAGCTCTTAAATGATTTGTCTGCCAAACTTCAGATATTCTGAAATATTTTACCTAGATTAAAACCATCATTGTTTGAAAGGGCAAAACAGATTACTGTCAATTAGTTTGACCTAACATCTGCAAGGTCCTGAAGGAATGGAATTTTTTTTGTAAAACTGTTTGCTAAAAACAAACCCTGCCTAATGAACCTGCTCATTTTTTTTTAGAAATTGTAATTGCAACATTACCAAAGGCCATTCATTTGGTACTTTGTTGCTTCTTGGTCTTTGTTTTAATAGCCAAACAGGTACATGGTAGAAAGGACAAAAGAACGGTTACGAGGACCCTTTCATTTGTTAAAGAAATGACTGGGAAAAATGCTGTCATACCACAAGGGGTCTTAACCCTTGTCATATACATCACTGACATTAATCTAAATATTACCAACCACAAAAATTGCTGATAACATGTTAAAGAATATAATATTGAGGCCTTAATGCAGATCTCTAACTCTACAAATAGTAACAAGACTTGGATTTTTTTCTGTTTTATATTAAGAAATTGCAAGACCTTGCACGTGAGCCAGAACAATCCATATCACAACTACCACATTAAAATGAAACAACAATGAAGGTAAGGTAATTACCAAAAGAAGGCACCAAAGTGCGAAATAATCAGAGGGCGCTAAATATCACCAAGAATGCCAATACGGGAATAAAAACGCATAAGGCGAACGATATCAAAAGTATCCGATTCACCTAGAATTCTATCAAGGGACAAGTGACTGCGAGGGACGGTCGGAAAGCAAGACACACGCTCGTCCTGGAAGTCAGGACATTCAACAAGGATATGCACAACTGTAAGAGGGACAACACAATAAGGAGCAGGGCGGCGCTCCATTAAGTGATCGTGGGTTAAGCGGGTATGACCAACCCACAGCCGTGCCAAAGCAGTGTCCCACCGCCGGTTACGGTGGTAGGAGGAAGGCCACGGGGGGACACTAAGTTTGAGAGTACGCAGCTTGTTACCAACAACCCTGCCAACGGGGAAGAATGAATAACAGGATAAAAGTCGGAATAAGGAATACCTTTACGGGAGATGGGACAAGAACGGATAGCTTCCTTAGCGGCAGCATCCGCACGCTCATTGAAACACCAATATGGCTGGGAACCCAGCAAAACTCTACTGATTTAAATTTACTAGAAATAAGAAACAGCCAATGTTGAATCTCAATGACCACCGGATGGACAGGATTAAAGGACCCTAGAGCCATGAGGGCACTACGAGAATCAACTACAACCACAAAGGAGGAATGAGAATGAGAAAGCAAGAGATGAAGAGCATAGAGAATAGCATAAAGTTCTGCCGTAAAGACGCTAGCCTCCGAAGGGAGGCGACACATGTAAGTACGGTCAGGAAAAACAACAGAGTAGCCCACACCATCCGCAGACTTAGACCCATCAGGGAAGATGGAAATAGAGTGGGAGTGCGAAGAAAAGTGCTCAAGGAAGAGGCTTTTCAGAATTGTAGGAGGGGTAAAGGCTTTAGTAATACAAGTCAAGGACGTAGAAAACTTGGGAAGGGGCACTCTCCACGGAGGTAATGAAGGAACAATACGAGGAGAAACATTAGAAATATGAACAGAAAGAGAATCCTGTTAGCGAGATAACTGGACAGAAAGTGGGAGACAATGAAGAGGAACAGGAACCACAGGAGGAGGAAAAGTCAATGCACGACAGAGGCGAGAGGAAGGATGTTGGAAGGACCGCGCAAGATAGCGAAGACAGTAGCGATCACGGCAGTCCTGAAGAGACAGAAAGCCAGTGTCAACATACAAACTAAGGGCGGGAGTCGAACGAAAGCCACCACAGCCGAGACGCAACCCAGTATGGTGCAAAGCATCAAGATGGCGAAGAGTAGAAGGAGAAGCAGAAGAGTATGCAGGGCAACCATAATTGAGTTTAGACAGGACGAGAGAGGAGTGCAAATAGAGGAGCGTGCGCCTATCCACTCCCCAAGAAGTATGGGACAAAACCTTAAGGAGGTTAAGGGCCTTAGAGCATTCAACTCGGAGGCAAGAGATATGGGCTGACCAAGACAAACGAGTGTCAAAGACTAACCCCAAAAGCTTCGTGGAATCCCTGTACACAATGAGATGACCATAAAGCAACAACAATGAAGTAAAGGTCCTTTCAGTAAGAATCTATCATTCACTGAAAGTTGCTGCAGTTAAAAATAAAAGAAAATACAAGTCCCTAGAAATAAACAAGCAACCTTTTTGACTAAGGAAAAGAAGGTAGTTATTCTACTGTATAAATCTAAGTATTCACTTAGATAACTGTATCCAAGCATAGAGGTCCCCCCCCCCCCTATCCGTTTCAGAAAAACATCTACTTTCGAAAAAGTTTAACATTGGCCAACAAAAATGATTCCAGAACTAAATTGCCTAATACCAGGAACAACTGAGAGCCATGACAAACACTGCAACCCTCTCCTACCCCCAAGTCTTATGCTATTTATGATCCAAGGTAATTTGAGATACTATACTGTACTTCCTACAGACGAGTCTAGTGAGAGGGTGATCTCCTGGCGATTAAATTGAAGCACGATACAGGTGTCAACGAACATCAGTCAGCACAGTGGATAACTAATGACATCATAATCTGCAGTGTTGTATGCCTCCCTGTGACCATTTAAATAAATAAAACACAGGGTTGTGGCAATGTTTACAGCATAAGGCAAGGTATAGAGGAATCCTGGAATGCCATGTAATGTGTAGTCCTTGAATGTGCTTTACGCAACCAAATTGAATAACAACATTTCTGGTGTTCGGCTATATAATCCGAGTTTCTCATTCGGTATAATGTTTTAAACCTAAATAGGAATTCACTTTAAAGGTCAATTTATTTGGAAAGTGCTAACCAGATTCCAAATTACTGAGCTCTGAAAGTACTACAAGGCAAGTTTAACCGAATGAGTGTTTGCCTATCCATACCCCCCATGAGGTATGTGACAACACTGAATAAAGAAAGGGTTTTTGAGCATTCACCGTGCAGGTATTTGACATGACCAATATAGCCAAGTGTTAAAGATCATTCTAAGCAGTTCTGCACAATCCATATACTATCAATTAATATAATTGTAAAATGGTGCTTGGTGGATGATATTTCCTATTAAAACTCATTGGACAACTGTTTGTATTAGACATTTTAAACCTACAAATGGTAGCCCTAGATATCGCACTGCAGTATTAATTACAAGATGAACAATGTAAAATCAATACCACAACAGCAAAGGATGACGGCTTTTCAACAACCGACAAACACGCAGGTCTAACACCAGCCATCCCGAGAGAGGACGTCCCAAGCATGTACACCCCACAACTTTACATCACCTTTGCTACCTCACGCGAGCACACAACAGCATGAGGATGCCATACTCCCAAACCAACTCCATGCACTTTGAGGCTTTAACACCTCAACATTTAAAAAGTTGATTTAAAAAATCAAACACCTGAATTTTTCCCTAATTAAATTTACTAGGGAAATGCACACCAAGCCATGAAACTTACAATGAAGATGAACAAACTACACACAACTGTCACCAAACTTCCACATACCACCCCCCTCTCACTCCTGCCCTCCCTCCTTAGGTGCTCTGATTGGCTGAGCACCTGAGCCACCACCACTCACCTCTTGTTGTGAGAGCCTAAACCATGTTTGGTTGCACTTTAAAAGTTCCCGAGTGTACTCGCCTAATTGTGAGTACCGCCTTCCCGGTTCACCATTTTGTTTTTCAATCTACCTCAATTTACCCCTTTACACTCAAATATTATGCAAAATTCTGTTTAAGACTTGTCCCTTCTTAACTTAAATAACTGCTTTGGCCATCTGCAATCTTTCTAGGTGGGTAAAAATGACTCTTGAGGCCAGAAAGGACTTATCAGACGGCGATCATAAAAATACGGTACACACACAAAATCACAACCTGATATACACCAAGCAGAAAATCCACTGGAGCTGTGAGGCGACGTAAACCCTTGCCCAAGGCACTGGCAGCTGCATACTCTACCACAGTATATTACTGACTTTGTAAAAGTCTTACAACCGGATTTCCCCATAAATCACAGCAAGTTTTGAGGCCCCTCCTTGAGTCAACGTCTTACGTAAGACCTACAAGCACTCGGGTGAAGGCTGAAGCAGTTCAACACCATACGCCCCTACTTCAAATACACAGTTGAGAGGCGGGACCAAAACGTGATTTTCTGTGTGTGCCTGAAGTTGGGGCATACGGTCTTGCTTCACCCTTCACTTTACCCTTCACCGGCGTACTTCAGGGGTTTTATTTAATACTTGGACTGGCTTCAGTAGGGCCTCCAGACTTTCTGTGGCTTCACAAGTGTCACGTGAATCCCCTGCATAGCAGTGGAACTGCCTTTTCCCTTCACCTTCAATGCCTCTGCACTGGAAGTATACATCTACACCAGCCCAGAAGAGTCATCAGTCCTGCCACCTCTCCATACCCCCCAGGGTCTGGCACGGCCTGGTACGACTCAGAGGCAAGCCGGGCGCCACTGCTAACTGGCAGTTTGTCCCCACAAACAAGCAGTTAGCCGCCTTCAACTGACAGTGGTACAGCTCAACACAAAGGCACCGCCAGCCACAACGAGCAGTTTGCTAGTTGACCAGATGTCCACCTCGTGTTGACACTGGATGAGTCATCACCGCCGGACTATATAAAGAGCGCTGCCTCCCTGGAGAGGCAATCTCTCCCTTAGTGCTCTAGGATCACCTTGGTGTCTCTAACCCGTCGTCCACTTCCAGCCAACATCATGTGACTGATGCCATGGTGGTATGGTAGCTGTCTTCAGAACACCAGTATATCTTCATACTTTTATTCATTGCTTATAGTTTATTTTTTGCATTTAAGGTCATACTAACTTGTTCACCTTTGCATTACATGATAGTCAAGTATTGTCATGTGTTATTTTTGTTCATTACTATTTCAGTAAATTGTTTAATTATTTATTTGATAATTTTCATTTGTTTCCACCTGCAACTTACACACTGCAAGGCCAATAGCAGCATTTCTTTCATTTATGTGAGGGAGAGCCATACCATCTTGGTTCAGTATAGCTGTGATACCATAACCCGTCACACAAGATATCCAGTTGTAAGACTTTTACCATCAGTGGTGGTAGAGTATGCAACTGGCAATGCCTTTGTTACAGGTTCGCTTCATCTCACAGCCCCAGTGGATTTTCTCACACATTTGAATACATGAAACAACTTTATTTGATACATTCCAAACCAAAGTACTGTACAGTACAGTAATTATCAAACCATCAAATGTGTGGGATAATCATAGTGCGCTAAATATCACTAACGTCTCCAATACAAGAACAAAAACGCATACGGCGAACAATATCAAAGGTATTGAATTTACCAAGAATTTTATCGAGGGACAATTGACAATGAGGGATGGTCGGGAAGCAAGACACGTAAGTCCTGGAAGTCAGGACATGTAGAGACAACGGTTTGGACAATAAGAAGCAGGGCAGCGCTCCATTAAGTGCCCGTGAGTTAAACGTGTATGACCAATATACAACCTCGCCAGAGCCGTTTCCCACCACCGGTTACGGTGGTAGGAGGAAGGCCACGGGAACACACTACTCTTAAGAGCACGCAATTTGTTACCAGTAACAGAAGACCAACAACCCTGACAACGGGCAAGAATGGGGAAATGAATAACTGGGTAAAAGTCATAATAAGGAATACCTTTACGGGAGATGGGACAGGTGCGGATAGCTTCCTTAGCGGCAGTGTCCGCACGCTCATTTAAGAACACACCAATATGGGTGGGAATCCAGCGAAATTCCACTGTCTTAAATCTACTGGAGATAAGAAACAGCCAATGTTGAATTTCAACTACCAAAGGATGGACTGGATTAAAGGATTCTAGAGCCATGAGGGCACTGCAAGTGTCAACTACAAACACAGAGGAGGATTGACAGCGAGAAAAGAGTTGATGAAGAGCATAGAGAATAGCATAAAGTTCTGCCATGAAGATGCTAGTCTCCGGAGGCAGGAGACACAAAGGTACAGTCAGGAAAAACAACAGAGTAGCCTACACCGTCTGCAGACTTAAGACCCATTGGTGAAGACGGAAATAGAGTGGAAGTGTGAAAAAAAGTGTTCAAGGAAAAGGTGATTTAGAACTGTAGGAGGGGTAAAAGTTTTAGTCATGTGGGTCAAGGCTTACAGAATTTAGGAACGGGGACCCCTCCATAGGGGCAAAGACGGAATGACACGAGGGGAAATATTGGTAACACAAACTGAAAGAGCATTTTGTAAGAGACAACCGTACAGAAAGAGATAGGTGGTGAAGGGGAACAGGAACCACAGGATGGGTAAAGGTCAAGGCATGACATAAGCAAGAGTGAGGGTGCTGTAAGGACCGTGCAAGGTGGAGAAGACAGTAGCGATCATGGCGATCCTGTAGAAACAGGACGCCAGTTTCAACATACAGGCTTAGGGTAGGTGTCGAAGGAAAGGTACCAGAGCTGAGCCGTAACCCAGTATGATGCAGTGTGTCCAGATTGTGAAGGGTAGAAGGAGAAGCAGACGAGTAAACAGGGCCATAATCGAGTTTAGACAGAACGAGAGAGGAATGTAAAGAGAAGAGCAGTGTCGATTAGCTCCCCAAGAAGTATGGGACATGACCTTAAGTTAGTTAAGGGCCTCAGAGCATTCAACTCGGACGTAAAAAATATGGGGCGACAAAGACAAATGAGTGTCAAAGATTAGCCCTAAAAGCTTTAGCAGATTCTTTGTACAAAAGGGGATGACCCCTGTTACCTAACAGTAAATAGGTATCTGGGAGTTAGCTGTTACAGGCTGCTTCCTAGGGGGGTGCGTGTGTGGGAGAAAAAAAAATTTAGTAGTTAACCACTGAACTGCTCTGTCTCCAAATAACACCCTGGTGCACAAGAAATAAATTCTTTCCAAAAAATTTTGTTCTCTTCTAATATTGTTAAAATGCAGAGTCTGATCACGGGGAAACTAAACAAAAAATATTGTATGTGACTTACTTTAGTTGCGATGGAGCTGGGAAGTTGAGCAAATTATGGGCGCTGAGCGTTGGAGCGATGGGGGTCTGTCGGCCCCGCCACCCCGTGCGACGGCAGTTGCTGCGAATAAAATGTTGCGCAATTATTTTGAAGTTTCTCATTCATTTCTTCTTTTTTTTTGCTGTAATATTATTTAAAAGTGTGTAATTTGTGGAATTTATATAATTCAAAGTATAGAACATCGCTATGCTCAAAATTATGGGCCTCATATATGCGACATATTCTACAATCAAACAGTGTTTTTGCTGTCATTACACTATATACACACATTGTATATACCCATCTACGTATGTATTCACCATAACGATCCACTATGTTGGTATGGTGAGCCCAAAAAACATGAGTGAGCTGCCACACCCTGCCAGTCCTCCCTCCCTCCTTCAACACATTACTCGCCAACATTCCTCCTCCCAAAATACTGTTATTGTGTTTATTACACTATTTACACACGTTATGTATAAGTATGTACATGTTTTATTCATGTACATACGTACATACTTGCCATCTCCTCACCTCTCTCTCTTGCCTACTTAATGCTCTTGCTTCCCTCATCTCAACACAATCGACTTTATAATGGTCCAGGACGGATCGAAATGTCGTCGTCTATTCAATTTCCAGTGTGTGGTTTGGTCAACAATGAAATCTTCATGCAAGATCTTATAAAGAAAACCCCTAGAACGAGTTTTGCAGATATGAAAGAGTTTAAGGTGAGTAGGGGATGGTTTGAGAAATTTTGAAAAAAGACGTGGTATTTATAGTGTTGTGAGGCATGGTGAGGGTGCCAGCTCAGACAAAGTAGGGGCTGAAAGATTTGTTCGTGATTTTAAAGATTTTGTAGATACTGTATTGATGGATATATTCCACAACAAGTGTTTAATTGTGAGGAGACATGGCTATTCTGGAAAAAATTGCCGAAGAGGACATACATTACCCAAGAGGAGACGTCACTGCCCGGACACAAGCTAACTTGGGCTAACTTGTGTCAGGATAGGCTAACTCTTGTGCTGTGTGGCGATTTGAAAATTAAACCCTTGCTCGTGTATCATTCCGAAAATCCAAGAGTTTTAAAAAATATATAACGTGCAGAAAAACTGTGATGTGGAGTGGTTTGCCCTGCCATCAAAAAATATCTGCAAGAGAAAAGTTTGACACTCAAGGTCCTGCTTCTCGACAATGCTCCTGCTCATCCTCCAGACTTGGAGGATGCATTGTTGGGGCCACTTTTTTTTTTTTTTTAGGGATATTCCTACATGAGCCCTGAGTTTCTGGCTAATGTACCAATGACATGAAGGAGGAGTTTTCAACCTACCTTGTGTTAGGTGTGCAGAGGTCAATGGTTGAACATAATGTCAGGAGCAAAGGGGGGCGTTTGCCTTTTCAAACACAATTGTGACCATCTTCATCTCTTCGAACTATCCTAAATGCTCTCTTCACCTGTCTGACCAAATTGGGTGTCCAGACCCCCTTTGAATCTGAAATTGTAAAATTAATAGCAATTTCAGAATATTCAGTCCATTTATACTAACAAAATTATATACAGTATACTGTAATTGAAATTTTACAGAATGATAAAGGCAATTTAGTAACTTTGTTAAAATGCACATGGGGGAAATACATGAAAATAGGTTAATATTGTTTGTAAGGTTGATGGGAAATGTTTATTACTTTTATGATTTAAAAGATGTATAGCCCTAATACTCCATCCTGGGTGCATTCCACCAGGTAATGACCACAGCAAAAGTTTTCCACGAGGCTCTATTGTCACACAAACTTTTCACATTTTCAAACTTGATTCATCTTTCCACCCCCCCTCGTTCCAGGGGTTTTCTTTAAAAGGTCTTCATGCAAATGCCTTGGTTTCTCACAAATGATGGCCTCTGAAATGCTATCACCTGCTAACTCCTTGTTGTGTATCCAAATTAATAAAAACTTTTTAACATCCTCAAGTGTTTGTGTTCTTTGTTTCGGGATTGTTGATATGCCTTTTGCCACTTTAATGTTCATAATGTCTTTTTTCTTAGCAAGTACAGTGCATATTGTTGACATAGATTTGTTGTACTGCCTAGCTAGTTCAACAACCTGTGCACCATTTTGATGTTTATGAATGCTCTCTTGTTTTTCCTCTATGGTCATTCTCACATGTGTTTTCTTGGCTTGAACCTTACCACTGGCTTTCTTGGGACTCATGGCAAGATATATCATAACAAATTTTATGTTCAAATAGCCAAAAATCCCAAAACAAATGTAATGCTTTACAAAGAATTCAGGCGCGATACTTACTAGGCAGGAGACACTGGTAAACTGAGGCGCGATCACCATGC
This sequence comes from Procambarus clarkii, assembly GCF_040958095.1. NCBI lineage: Eukaryota > Metazoa > Arthropoda > Malacostraca > Decapoda > Cambaridae > Procambarus > Procambarus clarkii. The sequence goes on from NC_091213.1 coordinate 8,396,588, forward strand.
CACCTCGCGCTAGGTCAGCCCATACGTATATCAACAAACTCCTTTCCCAAGGCAAAGTTTGTAACCCGATTCAAATTTTTTGAAGAAATTAGGCTCGTAACCCAAAAAGTTCATAAATATTCATTCGTAAGCCGAGGTGTCACTATACATAACTAAAAAATTAAACTCAGGATTACTTTCAACCCCCACCCCTTTTGCTCTACTCCATCGCCACCTACCTTCACCCCCCTCTATGATGTACTCTTCCATAGACACCTACCTTTGCCCCCCTCCTCCCCTCTACTCCTCCATCATCACCTACCTTCACACCCCCTCCCTTCTCCTTCTCCATCGTCACCTTCCTTTCACCCTCCTCTATGATGTACTCTTCCATAGACACCTACGTTCACTGCATATAATGCTCCCCTCTACTCCTCCATCGTCACCTACTTTCACCCCCCCCCTCCGCTCTACTCCTCCAGGGTCGCAGACAATTTCACGAGCGTGAGAACTACGAGTTCTCTAACTACTCTCACACTCCTACTCTCTCACCAGTGAGGGGGAGGGAAGGAGGAAGGAAATGAAGGAAGAAAGGTGGGGGAGAGAGAATAGGCGGGGGGGAGGAGGGCCTAGATACATTTCTTCCATATAGATAGGTAGACTGAGGGAGAGCTGCTTGCCAAGAGCCCTATCAGACAGGCTTCCTATTCTTCAACCCTCCCTAATATGCCACATCCTGGTCAGGACAACTTGCTCGATTGTTATTCTTGGTGTGACTCGAGAACTGACCTCGAGGCGGGGCATGGGCATGGATTATCTCCCTGAGGCACGCACCTCCCTGCCCCAGCTCTCTCTCTCTCTCTCTCACATAATCTATCAAGGGTCTAACATGAGGTCATTGTGCCTACCAGAATTGTATATGTCCAAGGCTGGCCACCTGTCTGGACCATTCAAATGTATAAACACGTAATTAGTCTATTAAAATTATATATAATGCTACAATTATAAATTATTTTGTTCATGGTCATTCGTTTATCAGTATTTTAATATGAGGTATATATACGCATGTATGTATACGTTGACGTACACATATATGATTATGTGTATAGAATGATTATGATTATGTGTAATCATATATGATTATATCTAATGGAATGCATTAGTAAGTGATGTGGTGGAGGCTGACTCCATACACAGGTTCAAGTGTAGATATGATAGAGCCCAATAGGCTCAGAAACCTGTACACCTGTTGATAGACGGTTGAGAGGTGGAACTAAAGAGCCAGAGCTCAACCCCAGCAAGCACAATTAGGCGAGTATATGAACGAATGCACATGTACACTTTCAAATGAATTAAGATACCTTGAGATACACAATGACTTAGTTTAAATAGTTTAAACACATTATGGTACTGATTTTGACATGCTGATGTCTGGAAGGGAGAGGGGGTGTGGGGGGTTATTGTCTAAGGTGGAGGACCAGAGGAGGGGGTCAGTGGAAGGATGGTGGCTGGAGGGATGCCATTGTTCTAATGGTTATGAAAACAATTATTGATGGCAGGAATTCAGTGGGTGTGTACTTCACCCGCACCATCACCATACTGTGCCCTGCTACAACCCCCCCCCCACTCCACCCATGCTGTGCGGGGCGTATTACACATTATGGGATAACCAACTGTCTGTCCATTCCTGTCTGCTCGTTATGCTGCCCTTCCTTTTGAAAATTGTCTGCTTTATCGACTTCCTTCAAGACCACACGTTAGCCTCTTATCACGCCCTCTTACCACTCTCAGGGAGCCGGCTCTTCTATACAATAGTTACCACTCAGTCCCCAAGGTGAAAGAGTGTCCGGGCATATGACTTGTTACGTGTACTTATTTGCGATTCGTTTGGGCTGTCACGTGTGGTGATTAGTGTTGGGTAAGGCTAGGCCAGGTCAGGTCAGACTAGGCTAGGTAAGGCTAGGCCAGGTCAGGTCTGGTCAGGTCTGGCTAGGCCAGGTCAGGTCTGGTCAGGTCTGGCTAGGCCAGGTCAGGCCAGGCCAGGCAAGGCAGGGTGAGAGTAGTAAAGCGGCGGGTACTTACGTTTCCGAGAAAGTAGCGGCGGTAATATATTGTTGATTTAGATTCGACGACATCCTGAAGCTAGTAGGTGGCGGCCTCATCGTTCTCGAACTTCTTCTTGTTGTAGGGGATACGAGGCACACCCAATATCCCCCTTACATTGATCACATCGCACACTAATATTTTTACTATTTCGGACACCAGATTTGTCTGTTTCGTATATGTATAATTGTTCAATATTAAAACCACAATAGAATGTTTTAAGTATTTTCGTATATTAATACATCTTCAGAAGGAATGGTTCGCCCTGAAGATGTATTAATATAAGAAAGTACTAAAGGAAATTCCTGTTTCAATTCTTCCTCCGTGGTCTGACACTCTTATTATATATTGTATATACTGAATTATATATACTATGCTTATATAATATATACTGAAATATTGTTACATTTAACGTATGAAACAAAGTATATATCTGTATTTTTAATAAAATATAAAACATTAATATTTATCAACGTATCTCTGTGAATTACATAATTTATCAGTATTGTACAGCCTGTGATCTCCACCTGGCTGGCCACTGATACCTAAGTAGCTTTCATGTGTCCGGACACCGGCGATAGGATTGTATTATTTAACTTTAAAGAGAGAGATATTTCTTGAAATGTTGTCACATTAACGTCTACATCTTCCTTCCTTCTGACATATAGATTTTAAGGTTAATTAGCATATATGGAAATAAATTACACAATTTATAGGCTGGTGTGAAGGGCTTCACACTCTTAGAGCAAGCCATCAAGAAACTGTACAGTATCAAATGCATATTTCTGATCAGGGGGAGAAAGATACTGGCAGTATGGGGCTCTAAATTTATTGAAGATTAAATTCTGCAGAACATGTAAATATATAAAGTTTCAACTATATAAAGTAAGTAAATATATAAAGTTTGCCCCTCTGTTTCCCCGTATTTATACAGCCCCAGACTGCCCGCGCAACGCCGCGGGACGCGCTGCGCAATTGTTTCTTTCTCCTCGATCAGAAACATCCCTGCTTGCGATCAAGCAGTGACCATTATCTTCGCTTTCACTTCAGTTATATTTATGACAAGTATTTAAAGTGCAGCTTATATTTCTGCCTTTCTGTTGACATAGAAAACTTTCGTTTATTACATTATCTATATAAAATTAGCATTGATCTTCAAAAGGTTGTAGTTGTAACTTCCATTATAAACAACATTATTATTGCAAACAGTAGGAGTTTCAAAGTCTCATTTGTATGGATACCTTCTCATATAGGTGTTGTCCAGCATGATGACACAAACAAGGCAGCTAAAACTGAATGTGATAAGCCTGAAGTTGAGTGGGATATGGGAATTCCAATCTCTTCTGTCAAAGCCGCAATATTTTAGGAAATTAGGGAAGACAGAAGAGCAGTCACTGACACACAAAAGCCAGAAAGCAAGAGTATAAAGAGCTATGACATGTTTATGTGCCTCTGTAACCTTTTCCACTACCGCCCACAAGATGATATATGGGGTGCATAATTAATGAACTAAACTAAGTAAACATGTTTAGAATCGAGAATTATATGAACGGACAGCATAAAACTTCCACTAGTGTCACAATGACAGTGTGTCATTGTAATTGCCAGAATTAGGCTAGGATATCGATATATATCGCAGGTGGCTGCAGGTAATGAATAGCCCCCAATGGTGAATATTCCAATTGTAAACTATGTGAACAAGAGCTGGGACATACTCACCAACACTATATCTGTGATTGCCCTGTTATAAGTGACTTCAGACCAAATGGTATAAGGTACTTTGAACTCTGTAATTACTTCATACACTTAGGAATATTGGAAGATATTCTTATGCTGTACCCGGATTTTGCTAACGGAGGCTAATAGATCAGCCTTATATTTTATGTTCTCACCTGATTGTTACCTTGAGGTAGGCCCGTAAGTGGTAGTCCTCTTGAACCATTAACAGTATCAATAGATGATACTGGAGATCTGTGGAGGCGCGACTGGACCCTGCGTGACGGGAGATGTATCCCTTGTTTCTTGTGATTGATTGATGAGGATTAAGCCACCCAAAAGGTAGCACGGGCATGAATAGCCCGTAAGTGGTGTTCTTGTTAGTCACAGTTGATTTTTTTTTATTGAGGCTGGTATTTTATCCCCTGATTCCATGTATAACCAACCATCCTATGAGATGGGAATATTTAATTAACTTATAGCTAGTTTTTGATATACACTGTGTAATCTTTCATATAGAATAGGGTAGCAGCACATTACTGTGTATACCTAAGCTTGTTAATAGTAACAAAAAAAAAAGTTAGTTTCTATCGATAGGGAGAGCGATGGTTCAAAAATCCTTCTTTAAAATATGAATATCTTTCCTATCTCACTAAGATCTAATCTCTGTGATTAAAATGCAAAATTGACTTTGTCACTGTCTTTTTGATAACGTATACAATCATAAGCTTATTTGTGAATCTCTATTAAACAGTAAATCAGAGAGCGTGTAAGGTTCCGTGTTCCATGTCCGAAGAAACAGGGAGATTTTACATAAATACAGTACATGATAGTTTAAGTAGCGAACGCATACCAACAAATAACGATAAGTATCTATAACAAAAATATTGTTCTATGGAGTTGATTTAACTTCCAACCATGTATTTTTAAATAATCTTTAACGTTTTCTGGCTAGTTATGTTAGATTTGATTAAAAATACGCATTCTACTTGTTAATATCGTTAGATTTGATTAAAAATACGCATTCTACTTGTTAACATCATAAATAACCACGGAGCAGTCTCCGTGGTGTAGTGGTAAGACACTCGCCTGGCGTTCCGCGAGCGCTATGTCATGGGTTCGTATCCTGGCCGGGGAGGATTTACTGGGTGCAATTCCTTAACTGTAGCCTCTGTTTAACGCAACAGTAAAATGTGTACTTGGATGAAAAACCGATTCTTCGCGGCAGGGGATCGTATTCCAGGGACCCTTAGGATTAAGGACTTGCCCGAAACGCTACGCGTACTAGTGGCTGTACAAGAATGTAGCAACTCTTGTATATATCTCAAAACAAAAAAAAATTAAATTTGCGATAATTTGAGCAGAGAAGTTCGACGACTGGATCACTGTGTACAGAAGGTTGATATGCCAGCAAACACTTTCCAGAGAGCAATATATCTTGGATAAGTCGCTCCACGATATTGTTGCTTGGACCATCGACTTCCTTTGATATTACATATTTACATCTTATTTTGTTATGAAATGATATTTTTTCAGAGTAAAATTATGTTTTCTCATTTTCTGCATCCAGCATCCACATTATAGTGAGTAAATATACCATATTACTTCATTGCTTACGTAATGCTAGGAAGGTTTGAGTAGCTTTGGGTCTTTAGTGGACAGAATCTCCAATAGATGGGGCGAGAGTCGCCCCATCTCTCTCGACCGGGCGGGACTCGAAACTTAAATTAAAATTGCTATATCATTGGTCTCCAACATGATATATTTCCTTTGATGCACTCACAATAACGATTATAGCTCTGTCTTTCTGGAGGCATGTAATATTTTAGGCTTTATTAGCGTATCTTTGTTAATTACACAACATATTGGCAAGTGCGTAGGCGTCTGCACTCCATGACCGAAAAGCTACTGAACGCCACTATAAAAACATATATATTTTCACTTGAGCTTTAAATATGTCTAATGTAATGTATTTAAAATAAAGCTTATATTTCTATCTTTCTTAAGACGTGTAAAACATTTGTGTTTATTAACGAATTTACGTAAAATAAACATTCTTCTGAGAGAGTTGCTTTGTCGCTCAGTCTATGCGGGGGTCGGAGCTCGGCGATTATTAAAATACATGAATCTTCATTAGAACTTTAATTATGTCTATGATAAAGTGTTTAAAATGAGCCTTATATTCCTATCTTTCTTGAGGCATATAAAAAATTTACGATTATTTACAAATTTACGTGAAATAAGCATTGTTCTGAGAGAGAGTTGCTCCGTCGATCGATCTGTCCGGAGTCGGAGCTCGGCTATTGTAAAAGTACACGTATCTTTGCTTTAAATTTAAATATGCCCATGGTAAGGTATTTAGAACGAAGCTTATATATCTGTCTTTCTTGTGACATATAAAACTCTTACGTTTATTAAGGAATCTGCGTGAAATAGGCATGGTTCTGAGATGAATGCTGCGGTTTTCGAGTTTGACGAGCGATGAAAACTGCCACTTTTATACAACTACAAATATCTTCGGTTTTACTTAAAATATTTGTCTGGTAGAGGTTTTACATATAGATCGCGTTTCTGTCTTTCTTCTGACTAATAAATAATTTTGGTTTAATCAGTTATCAAGATGTTTTCAACAATATTCTTTCAGCGTTCGTCTTTTCCAACTTGGGCGACCCTTTGGAAGTGCGATACTTGGGTTAACCCATCCTATAGTTGGGTCTGTTTCCAACTGGGGTTCGAATATTTGTATGCCTGGTTTGGGGGTTTTCTATGTACTGTAAAAAAACATAGTGAGACAGCGTGATATGTAACCTTCCCGCTGAGCTTAACAGTCTTGAGGGACACTGTACTCACTTAGTTGTGTTTGCGGGGGTTGAGCTCTGGCTCTTTGGTCCCGCTTCTCAACCGTCAATCAACAGGTGTACAGATTCCTGAGACTGTGTTAACATTGGTTTACATGATTTGCTTCACTATTTGGCTTCCTATCAATGCGGTACATAATCGGGGGGAAGGGGGGGGGGTTTAATAATGAATAACCACGGCTCCTTCCCCCCCCCACCCTGGCCATTGTTACTGTTATTTATTTATTTATTTATGCATATACAAGAATGTACATAAGGAATGTGAGGATACAATTATGGTAATTACAGTCTTGTAAAGCCACTAGCACGCGCAGCGTTTCGGGCAGGTCCTTAATCTAAGAAAATTTTAAGGAGGTAAATACTTGCAAAATTTATAGACAAAAAAATGATAACAGATTACATGGAATGAAAAAAAAAGATGAGAGAAAATTATAGGTACAGTATATTAAAGCATGATTGATTGCAATGACAGCTTAAAATGGTAGTTGACAACAAATTGGTAGGCACAATACAGCAGAAACAATATAAGATTGATTGCAATGACAGCTTGAATGGTAGTTGACAAAAATTGGTAGTCACAATACAGCATATGGCTAGCACATAAAAGAAGACAGCAATGAACACAATGATAAGGTTGTTTGATATTACATAAAAATTATGAGATTGGGTACCACTAGGTACAGAGCAAATTTAAAGCTCAGTGTAGGAAACTAAATAGATGAAGTTAGGTACTTTTTGGTTTTGCTTTTAAATAAGGCAAAAGTTTTACAGTTTTTCAATTCACTAGGGAGTGAGTTCCATAGACTAGGTCCCTTAATTTGCATAGAGTGTTTACACAGATTAAGTTTGACCCTGGGGATATCAAAGAGATATTTATTTCTGGTGTGGTGATAATGGGTCCTATTACATCTGTCCAGGGAGAGTTTCAGAGCATGGTTTGCATTTAAGAACAGGGTTTTGTAAATGTAGTTGACACAAGAGAATGTGTGGAGGGAGTTAATATTTAGCAAGTTTAGAGATTTAAACAAGGGAGCTGAGTGTTGTCTGAAAGCAGAGTTAGTTATTATTCTGATAGCAGATTTTTGCTGTGTGATGATGGGCTTAAGGTGGTTTGCAGTGGTAGACCCCCATGCACAGATACCATAATTAAGATAGGGGTAGATTAGTGCATAATATAGTGAGAGGAGAGCAGAGTTAGGAACATAATATCTGATTTTGGAGAGTATACCAACTGTCTTAGAGACTTTCTTAGTTATGTGTTGAATGTGGGTGCTGAAGTTGAGTCTCTTGTCTAGGAATAGGCCAAGAAACTTGCCATCATTTTTATTACTGATGTTAATGTTGTCTATCTGTAGCTGAATTGCATTTGATGATTTGCTTCCAAATAAGATGTAGTAAGTCTTTTCGATGTTTAATGTTAGTTTGTTCGTTGACATCCATAAGTGGACTTTTTTTAATTCATTATTCACAACATTATTTAGTGTATGTGGGTTGAGGTTTGAGTAGATAAGGGTAGTATCGTCAGCAAACAATATAGGTTTGAGAATATTAGAGACATTAGGCAGATCGTTTATATATATAAGAAATAGAAGAGGTCCTAAGATGCTGCCCTGTGGCACTCCAACGGTAATTGGTAGAGTGGAAGAAGTTGTATCATTGATGGTTACATATTGGTGTCTGTCACTAAGATAGGATCGGATGTAGTCAAGGGCAAGGCCTCGGATTCCATAATGCTGGAGTTTAAGTAAGAGGTAGTTGTGATTAACAGTATCAAAGGCTTTTCTTAGGTCAATGAAGAGTCCAATCGGAAACTCATTTTTGTCAAGGGCTGAGTAGATAATGTCAAGGAGACTAATGATTGCATCATTGGTACTCTTTTGGGACCGGAAGCCAAACTGGCAGGGGCTGAGTATGTCGAATTTTACGAGGTAGGAATAGAGCTGTTTGTAAATAATTTTTTCAAATATTTTTGATAGAATGGGTAGATTTGATATTGGTCTATAATTGTTTATGTCCGCCGGATTGCCTCCTTTATGGACTGGCGTTACTCTTGCTTTTTTGAGGATATCAGGGAAGGTGTGACACTCTATAGATTTGTTGAACAGTAGTGCTATGGGTGGGGCAAGGGCATGGGAGGCTCTCTTGTACACAATGGACGGAATTTCACTGGTGTTCCCTGCCTTGGTTTTTAGAGAGTGTATGATGGACACAACATCTGCCGGGCTGATTGGTGAAAGGAGAAGAGAGTTTGGATAGCTGCCTGAGAGATATGTGTTAATATGTGTCTGAGTCTGTGGGATTTTACTGGCAAGATTAGCACCAACCGATGAAAAGAAACTATTAAATTCATTTGCCATTTCTAAATCAGTTGACGGTATATCCCCATCCTTGTAGAGTTTTATTTGGTTATGTGAGTGTTGTTTAGTTCCTAGGATACTAGAGATAGTTTTCCAAGTGTTTTTCATGTTGCCTTTTGCTTCATTGAATCTATTCACATAATATGCAAGTTTTGCCTTTCTTATGATACTGGTAAGCATTGATGAGTACCTTTTAGCTACTTCCTTTGAAACTAGGCCAATCCTAACTTTCTTTTCATATTCATGTTTCTTGTTGATTGAGTTGAGAATGCCACTTGTGAGCCATGGATTGTTTAATCTTTTGTCAGTTACTTGCTTTGTAAGAAGGGGACAATGAAGGTTGTAGAGGCTTAGAGTTTTGGAGAGGAAGAGGTTAGCTAATGAATTTATATCATGGGTATTATTGAATTCAGAATCCCAGTTAATATTGTGAAGTGCCTCTGTAAGATTGTCTAAAGCTGATTCACTGTGTAGCCTAAATGAAAGTTTCTTGCTTTTTGTGGTGTTATGTCCATGTTCGCTATGAGAAAGGTAGGATAGTGGTCAGTTGTTCTGTCGTAGATTATACCAGATACAAGGGGAGCTGTTATGTTTGTCCATATGTGGTCCAAGGTAGTGGCTGATGTTTGAGTGACTCGGGTAGGTTTGGTGATAGTGGGGATTAGCATACAGGAGTTCATGCTGTTAAGGAAATAGTCAACTTGAGAGCAGTTTTGTTGACCCAGGTCAATATTAAAGTCTCCTCCCAGAATGATGTGGTTTTTGTTGAGATTGTTGTTTATAATAAGATTCCTTAGGTTGTCTGAGAAAGAAGCTATGTTAGTATTAGGAAATCTATAGATGGCTCCAATAGTCAAAGAGGATTTAAGGGATTTAATTGTAAACTGAGCAAAAGTATATTCACAGTAGTCATCTCTGTCACTAATAACACTGTTGCAGATAAATGTATCTCTGTAATATATAGCTGTGCCACCACCTTTTTTACTAGGCCTACAGTTATGTAGCGAGTAGATTATCCCAATAATATACTCGCTCCAAATGCATTGTGAGTATTCCTATCAACCTTTGGAGATGAATGAGGTGAGGCGTTGCCCGAGCATATAAGCAGCAGAATAGCAAACATTAACTAGTCTACTTTCAAGTGTGGTCTAGAGCAGACACTTGTGAGATACTGTACCGACTCTCAGTGCGCTCAACTCACACCAAAGTATCACCTGTGTACTTCTGTATATTCGACCGAGGGATACCGAAACCAAAAGGTTAGCATACCGAAAGGGAAACTATGAGGAGATAAGAAAATTCCTAACAAAAATAGCATGGGAAACAGAGCTCAGGGGAAAGACGGCCCAAGATATGATGGACTACATCACGCAGAAGTGCAAGGACGCAGCAAACAAGTTTATCCCAGTCCAAAAGGAAAACAGTGAAATGAAGATGAGAAACCCATGGTTTAATCAGAGATATAGGCTAGCTAAGCAGCAAAGTAAAAGGGCGTGGAGAAACTATAGGAATGACAGGACACTGGAGAGCAGAGAAATATACCAGAATGCCAGGAATATGTCAGGATAAGAAGAGGCAGAAAGACAACACGAAAATGACATCGCAAGCAAGGCAAAGACTCAGCCTAAATTGCTGCATAGCCACATCAGGAGAAAAACAACAGTAAAGGAACAGGTTATGAAATTAAGGATAGAGGCAGCAGGATTCACTACAAACGACAAGGAAGTGTGTGAGGAACTGAACAAGAAATTCCAGGAGGTCTTCACCTTAGAGCAAGGAGAAATTCCAGAGATAAGAGAGGGAAGGTTTGCAGGGGGGTTTGGGCAAAATATGACCCATCGCCGTTTTCAGTAATTGGCATATTTTCGGTATAAAAAGTCGTAATTTGAAACTGAAAATAGGTGCAGAGAGTCAGAATTCGGCTCAAAAATCACGCTCAGGAGTCAAATTTCCGACATTTCAGACATTTTGAAAACTGCAGGGGGGTTTGGGCAAAATATGACCCATCGCCGTTTACAGTAATTGGCATATTTTCGGTATGAAACGTCGTAATTTGAAACTGAAAATAGGTGCAGAGAGTCAGAATTCGGCTCAAAATTCACGCTCAGGAGTCAAATTTCCGACATTTCAGACATTTTAAAAACTGCAGGGGGGTTTGGGCAATATATGACCCATCGCCGTTTTCAGTAATTGGCATATTTTCGGTATGAAACGTCGTAATTTGAAACTGAAAATAGGTGCAGAGAGTCAGAATTCGGCTCAAAAATCACGCTCAGGAGTCAAATTTCGGGCATTTCAGATATTTTGAAAACTGCAGGGGGGTTTGGGCAAAATATGACCCATCGCCGTTTTCAGCAATTGGTCATATTTTGACCAATCTATTCCTCGCTCTTCAAATTTATAATCTTTAGGATCATTATAGGGAAGGTGAAGATAAGTACAGAAATTTAAAGGACGAGATTCAAGGAGAGGCTTACGAAGAAGGAAGGATTGGCGAAGATGAGAACCAGAACTAACAGAGGAGAAATGGGAACCCAGTTCGGTCGCAACCTGCAACGGGTCCGCCACAAGAGCACCATGGAGGCGAAGGACCGGTGAGACATCGGGAACGAACTTACCCGCAATCTTGCGGATACGCTTCGAGACCAGTGGGAGAGGAGTTTCGGACTTAACGGTGGAGACATAAGATGCCCAGCAAGCACGTTTAGCCGCACGGATGGTCCTACGGGCCACCGCACTCGCCTTCCGAAACAAAAGAAAAGACTCAAACCGTCTGCCGGCGGCGATGTCTCTTCCAGGCTACACGCTTACAGCGGACAGCCCAAGCACAGTCCATACTCCACCAGGGAATGCACTTCCGCGTTCCCCGAGAGGAAGAGCGAGGAATAGAGTGGAGGGCAGCGTCAAAGACAGTGTTATGAAAAAGAAGGAGGGCACGAGGAAGAGGCAGAATGGAGAGGTCGGAAATAGTAGCACGGAGAGTAAAGAGGCGCCAGTCAGCCTCGGCAAACCGCCACCTAGGGAAGGAGAGAGGAGGGCGAAAAGAGAAAAAAGAGACAAGGATAGGAAAATGGTCACTGACATGGAGGTCATCATGGACCCGCCACCCGAAATCTAAGGAAAGGGATGACGAGCACAGAGAAAGATCAAGACAAGAAAGGGAGCGCATCCGAGAGTCCAAATGAGTGGGCTCACCAGAATTAAGAAGGGACAGAGAAGAAGAGAGGATGAAAGGTTCAAGGAGGCGACCCAGGGTGTTTGTCAGCACATCACCCCAAAGGGCATGACGACAATTGAAATCACCCAGCAGGAGCACAGGCTCCGGCAAGGAGTCTAGGAGGTGTTTAAGATCGGGAAGAGAAAGTGGGACAGTGGGGGGAATATAAATGGAACAAACCGTGTACCATCTACGCACTACGTGTCCGGGTCTAAGGAGGAGGCAGTGGGCGCATCAGGGTCCAAGGCCCGGAAACGGTTGTGAGACTGAGGAAGGCGGGAAGGACGAGGAGAGGAAGAGCGCACCATGCGAGCATAGGAGACACCAGCAAGAGGGGAGACGATGAACTTGGCGCCGAGCCTCAGGAAAAGACAAACGGTCCCAGTGCTTCAAGTTGAGGACAGCCACCTCAAGTTTGTAACGAATACACGCACGGGAGAAGGTAGGGTGGGCCTCACCGCAATTGAGGCAGCGGGCCTGGGGAGAAGTGCACTCCAACTTAGAGTGACCCTCGCCTCCACACAGGGGACAGAGAGAGGCAAGACTAGAGCATTTGAGGGCACCATGCCCAAACTTCCAGCACTTACTGCAGAGCCGAGGAGATGGAATATACTCCTGAACGGAGCACCTGGCACCAGCAAGAATGAATGGATGGAAGGGTCCTACCATCAAAGGTAACCTTCACAACCCGAAGGGGCAGACGGCAATGACCACGAGGGGGACGAGTAAATGTATCCACCTGGAGGACAGAATGACCCTGGGCCTCAAGGATACGCTTGATATCCTCGTAGCAGTCCTTGAGATCCCTAACACCGGTCGCAACATGGTGCGGGAGGAGAACAGTGCCAACACTGACATTCAATCGAGCATTCTACGAGATCCGTACAGGGGTTTCGCCAAGGCAGGACAAGGCGGCCAAACGAGTGGCCGCATCCTGAGAAGGAGCAGCAACGACACGGGTACCAAGACGAGTGGGGTTGAAGGTGACAGAGGCATCCACGGAATCGACAAGATGCCTATGAAGGGAAAAATTGTCAGGAGGAGTTGAATCCAAAGGTTGGAGGTCAAAGTACTTAGTCCATGTAGCAGGACCAAAGTATGGAACAAAGTAGGATGGGAAGGGAGCATACGAGAGCGGCCATGGCGGGGACGGCGATGAGAACCTGTAGAGAGAGACGGGTCGAAAGGTGCAGTAGTTACAAGAAGAGACGGAGCCGTGCAAGGGGACGAGACGGTCACCACAGCAGGCTTGGGGCTCGACCCAACCACAGAGGAGGGAGGGGAGCAGGGAGGAAGAGTCCGGTCTGGGCCTAAACCGGGTTCTGTAGTGGGGGCTACAGATCCCGGTCTTCCAGGACGGTCCGACTCAGGGGCCTGGTCGCCCACCCCATGAGCCTGGGTAAGAATAGGCAAGTCGTCATCCATATAGCAAACCAATATATAAGGGATGGGACCTAGAACCAAGGGATACCACCTACCAGGGCAGCCAGGGAGGCCGAGTGCGGGCCAGTGCAGGAAGGGTGCGTCGTCCCCAGCGGTGCTCCCCCTTTTCAACAGGGGAGTCCTACTACTTCGTTCATTCTCCCACACTGGTGCTAAGACCCCAGTCCCCCTATTGCCCCAGCCTGGACACCCAACCATCCACTCAGGGCGGCCTCTCACAGGCGACCCCTCCAGCGGGTGGTCCGATGGCTCACAAGGCCCCTACATGGTGCCCTTCAGCACGTACACCACCTAAAGAGGGGGCAGGAGAGGGGGCACAGGCAACCCACACCGGTCCCAGGGAGGTGTACGGGAGCCCCTCACCACGGCGGGGATAAAGAGTCGTAATTTGAAAATGAAAATAGGTGCAGAGAGTCTGAATTCGGCTCAAAAATCACGCTCAGGAGTCAAATTTCCCACATTTCAGATATTTTGAAAACTGCAGGGGGGGTTTGGGCAAAATATGACCCTTTGCCGTTTTTAGTAATTGGCATATTTTCAGTACAAAAAGTCGTAATTTGAAAATGAAAATAGGTGCAGAGTCAGAATTCGGCTCAAGGACAGGTCAGACAGCTGGTGCTCCGCGTTAGATAAAAAATGGCGTCCGTTTCCCCCCTTCCCCATTGTTGCTTCATCGCCCTCTAATACTCTATTCTTCACAGTTTCCAATCCAACCCCGTTAAGTACTCCATTAACCACATTTCCCATGCAGGTCTTTTGATTGAGTTCACTTTTCCTTCACACAGTTTGGCTATACCAATACACATTAGTCATAAACAATCACAAGCTAAAGGGCACTACTTTACTGGCGGAGTAATACGTCACTCGCGGCCTCCCAGTTGCCAGCTTCAGATTTCCTTCAGGAAAACATTCTCTAATCAACTCCTTTGTGTTAATAAACAATTTGTAATAGTAACTAACCTCCACATGAGGTTAGGTTCATAACAGACGTTACATATGAGCGGAATTCATGGCGATTGTACATTATAGAGTTTTAAATTACGATTTTTTTTATACCGAAAATATTCAAATTAATACAAAAGGCGATGGGTAAAATTTTTTTCCGAAATTCACCTACAGTTTTAATAATTTAATAGTTAGCATTGTAAATGTGTGGCCACGTCTGTGGTAGAAAATAATAATAATAAACATTTTTTTTTAATAATATCGGAAATATGACTCATGCTTATTACGTATGTGCGGAATTCATGATGATTGCACATATATGGAGTTTTAAAATACGAATTTTTATACGGAAAAACATGCAAATTAATACAAACGGTGATGAATAAAGCTGTTACACACAGAAATCACAATAGCGTGATGCATTAAATGAACAAATCCATAAGGGCCGCAACGAGGATTCGAACCTACGCCTGAGAGCATCCCAGACGCTGCCTTAATCGACTGAGCTACGACATGGTAAAAAAAAAAAAAGAGTTGAAACCAGAAGTTCTACCGACCTTCCTTGAATCCTGCAGCCTCTCCGAGACACATGTCGTATATCAGTCGATTAAGGCAGCGTCTGGGATGCTCTCAGACGTAGGTTCGAATCCTCGTCACGGCCCTTGTGGATTTGTTCAATAACGCTGTTGCTATGATTCGATGGTTCTTTGACATTGTTTTAATAAAGGCAAGTTTCAAGTGGCAGTTGAGACACCTACTGGAAATGCAGGATAAATCACATTAACTGTGCTGACGGAGCCATCACAATATTTTTGAAGAGTGTGTCAGGAAGAACTAAATTTACATGAGTAATGAAGTTGCCATCACCGACAGCCACCACCACTACCCGTCGCCTCCCTCCTCTCCTACACCTTCTCCAAAACAACTTTTAATTTCACAGCTGAAGCAAAATTCTTCTCGATTGATAAAAAGTTCAATTTCAATTGGATTAGGCCATTAACCGAAGAAATTGACAGCTAATGAACAATTACAATGATAATATATTTTGGTACCCAACACATGCGGATAGTGTAACTGCGCAGTCGTCGTGCAACACCAACTTTGTTACTCACCACAAGCAACACTGCTACCTGCCCACAACACCAGCCAGGCAACACTGCTACCTGCCCACAACAGGAACTTGACAGGTACCACAACAATGCTACCTGGCCACAACAGGTACCTAACAGGTACCACAACAATGTTATTTGGCCTGGCTGACTCCATACACAGCTTCAAGTGTAGATATGACAGAGCCCAATAGGCTCAGGAATATGTACACCTGTTGATTGACAGTTGAGAAGCGGGACCAAAGAGCCAGAGCTCAGCCCCCCGCAAGCACAACAGGTGAGTACAACAATGGTCAAGGCACTGAGTGAATTAACTTAGATACACCTAAACAAAGGTGACAGCAAGCCTTCGTGTACCACACTAGACAAGGACAGTGTTGATGGTCGCTTTAACACCTACTAACACCAATACACACTGCACAAACTTTATCATCAATTATTAAAAATGGAATATCATATATTGTCTGTTAAAAGGAATCAGTTTAAGGCATTTTTTTTAGTAATACAAATTGAATAATTACTCCTCTGAAAGTGGACCTGGAAGGCAAAATCCATTAGGCTTTGTTAATAACATATCAATCAAAGTTTTCTAGTTCATTGGAGTGAAAAATGCAATTGTCGCAGCCATCAGCAGGCGAGGGTGAACAGAGGCTTCAGGTGCATCAATTATCTTGATGGAACTGACCTGGGCGAAACAATTACAAGTCAACCTGTCCTCTAACAGTGAACGTCGTTTTTCGGTCGTATGCGTTCCATAAGGCCAAAAATTGTAGTATTAGAAAATGGAAGCGGCTGGCGAAAGTGACGTACTGTCCCGTTTTCTGTTTTGGGTCCTCTGGTAGGTTAGGGGAGACCACTTTAAATTGACCGTTTTCTTGACGGTGGAAAACCTTAGGAGAACGGACTGTACTAGTAGCTGGAAGATACCAAGGATATCATCCCCATGGTTATAGACACATAATACAGAGTTATCGACATACCAAATAGCAAGTAACAAAGTTATCATCACCCAGCTCCGGTAGAGTACTCCCGTAGAGTACAGTTGGCGGATCACCAACTGTACTCTTCAACCAACAACGGAGTTTGGCCAGGAGAAAAGTCTTTTGGGACCTGGGGCATAAATAATTGCCCATCGACGACGAAGAGAGAAAAAGTCATTATTTCCCGCCCTGGGCTTATATTGGACTCCAAGATGGCGGAAGATATTCGTAGGGGACGAAGGACATGATCAAATTATGACGCTAATGTTTTTGGGAGGTGAGGCGCGCTGAGGCGCCGGCGAGGGTGAGGCGCCGGCGAGGGTGAGGCGGCGCGCTGAGGCGGCGCGCTGAGGCGCCGGCGAGGGTGAGGCGGCGCGCTGAGGCGCCAGGCGAGGGTGAGGCGGCGCGCTGAGGCGCCAGGCGAGGGTGAGGCGGCGCGCTGAGGCGCCAGGCGAGGGTGAGGCGGCGCGCTGAGGCGCCAGGCGAGGGTGAGGCGGCGCGCTGAGGCGCCAGGCGAGGGTGAGGCGGCGCGCTGAGGCGCCAGGCGAGGGTGAGGCGGCGCGCTGAGGCGCCAGGCGAGGGTGAGGCGGCGCGCTGAGGCGCCAGGCGAGGGTGAGGCGGCGCGCTGAGGCGCCAGGCGAGGGTGAGGCGGCGCGCTGAGGCGCCAGGCGAGGGTGAGGCGGCGCGCTGAGGCGCCAGGCGAGGGTGAGGCGGCGCGCTGAGGCGCCAGGCGAGGGTGAGGCGGCGCGCTGAGGCGCCAGGCGAGGGTGAGGCGGCGCGCTGAGGCGCCAGGCGAGGGTGAGGCGGCGCGCTGAGGCGCCAGGCGAGGGTGAGGCGGCGCGCTGAGGCGCCAGGCGAGGGTGAGGCGGCGCGCTGAGGCGCCAGGCGAGGGTGAGGCGGCGCGCTGAGGCGCCAGGCGAGGGTGAGGCGGCGCGCTGAGGCGCCAGGCGAGGGTGAGGCGGCGCGCTGAGGCGCCAGGCGAGGGTGAGGCGGCGCGCTGAGGCGCCAGGCGAGGGTGAGGCGGCGCGCTGAGGCGCCAGGCGAGGGTGAGGCGGCGCGCTGAGGCGTCAGGCGAGGGTGAGGCGGCGCGCTGAGGCGTCAGGCGAGGGTGAGGCGGCGCGCTGAGGCGCCAGGCGAGGGTGAGGCGGCGCGCTGAGGCGCCAGGCGAGGGTGAGGCGGCGCGCTGAGGCGCCAGGCGAGGGTGAGGCGGCGCGCTGAGGCGCCAGGCGAGGGTGAGGCGGCGCGCTGAGGCGCCAGGCGAGGGTGAGGCGGCGCGCTGAGGCGCCAGGCGAGGGTGAGGCGGCGCGCTGAGGCGCCAGGCGAGGGTGAGGCGGCGCGCTGAGGCGCCAGGCGAGGGTGAGGCGGCGCGCTGAGGCGCCAGGCGAGGGTGAGGCGGCGCGCTGAGGCGCCAGGCGAGGGTGAGGACGACCACACAGGGTCACACAACGGCTCAGGACGACCACACAGGAACACACTGTAACAATTAGCACAATTAGCAGGTTAGGGAGAGTTCGACTATGCTGGGAATGTGGCCAGTGTTGCACTCTTGGGTCGACCCCATACGCCACAGTACGATGCCTACGCTGAGTGCCAGTAACACAGGCACTCAGTGCCAGTCCACGTCAAATGACTCCTACTACTACAGCAAGCAGAGTGTTGTGAGGGAGGGAGGGAGGGAGAGATGTAGGAGGGTGTAGGGGAGAGATGGGGAGGGATAGTGATTGTGGTGGGGAAGAGTAGGGGAGACTGCACAAGAGGTGGGATTGGGACAGGGGGAGGCAGAGGATGTGGTCATGACTATCCCTGCAATGCAGTTGCTTCTGTTGGGCTAGGTGTTGGTGGGATGGTGCTCACCTATCACCACTTACCAATCACCACTTACCAATCACCACTTACCTGTCACCACTTACCAATCACCACTGTTGCGTTATAATTAAACTATTCTGAGGCTAGAATTCTTTGTCGAGTGCAGGCGATGAGTCACAATAACGTGGCTGAAGAATGTTGACAAGACCACACACTAGAAGGTGAAGGGACGACGACGTTTCGGTCCGTCCTGGACCATTCTCAAGTCGACTGACTTGAAAATGATCGACTTAAGAATGGTCCAGGACGGACCGAAACGTCGTCGATCTTCACCTCCTAGCGTGTGGTCTGGTCAACATTCTTTGTCGAGTGTGACCTTAAAGCTGTGACCAGAGGTATAGCTTCCTCAGCTTCTCTCAGTGAACTCCGCGAGTCGAGCATCCGTATTGGGTGCGACTATTTCCCCCAATGTACGACAAAACCCCACTTGCCGGAAATATTGTCGGAACAACCGTGGACATTTTCAAGAGGAAACTAGATTTATTCCTCCAAGGAGTGCCGGACCAACCGGGCTGTGGTGGGTATGTGGGCCTGCGGGCCGCTCCAAGCAACAGCCTGGTGGACCAGACTCTCACAAGTCAAGCCTGGCCTCGGGCCGGGCTTGGGCAGTAGAACAACTCCCAGAACCCCATCAACCAGGTATATGTGGGCCTGCGGGCCGCTCCAAGCAACAGCCTGGTGGACCAAACTCTCACAAGTCAAGCCTGGCCTCGGGCCGGGCTTGGGCAGTAGAACAACTCCCAGAACCCCATCAACCAGGTACCAGGTAACTTAGGACAAACCACCTAACCTAACCTAACCTAACCATTATATTACCTAAATTATATTTTTACCCTAATTATATTTTTAAGTAGTACTAAAGTTCGAAATAACCATAAATGGTATTAAATAGCATTAAAGTTCGTATTATAGTATTTAGTCCGAAAATAAACAGAAAATGGGGCTTTTATCATGTTTTAATTTAACCATTTGATGCGCTTTATCCTACTTTGTACTTGAACTGAGGGGGGTCCTGTCTTTGGGGGGGTTTGGACCCCCGTATTTCCTGCCATTGGTGTTGCGATGGTGGGGGTGTGTGTTGGGGGACGGGGGGCAGGAGGGTTGGGGAGGGGTGGGGGGGGGGAGGACCCACTAAGTAATGAAGGGCTGAGGAAGGGGATCACAGGATGATAAGTCACGGTCAAAGGACACACACTACTTCTTCCTCCCTTCTACCACGCTCCCTCATCTTCCCCTCCCTCCCCATCACTTCCCTTCTCTCTCCCCCATCATCTCCCTTCTCTCTTCCCCATCATCTCCCTTCTCTCTCCCCCATCATCTCCCTTCTCTCTCCCCCCATCACTTCCCTTATCTTAACACAGTTCCGTAACTCACTCAAACTGACTATTGCATCAAAACATTGTCTTTCATGTTCTCGCACTTGACTTATTTGACGACTTGTAACTATCTGAAGTCTCTCGTATCACGATTGTATCCTGTGGCGGGATACGAGGGCTTCCGGTGGCATACTGATGACCCAACGACCTTTCTCAAGGCATGTAACAACTCTTGTAAAACCACCTTACTCACTGCTGAGAATAATTATATTTACTTATTCTACACGCAGAAACAAAAGCATGTCGGCCAAAGACATGTATCTCTTCCCTTCACGCGGACACAACTCCTCCGGGTCGGGAAAGTCAATATGAACCAATATATTTATAATGTGTTATAAATCACAGACCTATTTACCCAAACACAGACCCGTATACCCAAACATTAAAAATTTTGCCCCGAGGGGCGAGTTTATTGGGCAGCGGCACTCATCCTGTGAGTGGACACACCGCCATAGTGACAGTATTGGGCAGCGGCACTCATCCTGTGAGTGGACACACCGCCATAGTGACAGTATTGGGCAGCGCTACTCATCTTGTGAGTGGACACACCGCCATAGTGACAGTATTGGGCAGCGGCACTCATCCTGTGAGTGGACACACCGCCATAGTGACAGTATTGGGCAGCGCCACTCATCCTGTGAGTGGACACACCGCCATAGTGACAGTATTGGGCAGCGCCACTCATCCTGTGAGTGGACACACCGCCATAGTGACAGTATTGGGCAGCGGCACTCATCCTGTGAGTGGACACACCGCCATAGTGACAGTATTGGGCAGCGCCACTCATCCTGTGAGTGGACACACCGCCATAGTGACAGTATTGGGCAGCGCCACTCATCCTGTGAGTGGACACACCGCCATAGTGACAGTATTGGGCAGCGGCACTCATCCTGTGAGTGGACACACCGCCATAGTGACAGTATTGGGCAGCGCCACTCATCCTGTGAGTGGACACACCGCCATAGTGACAGTATTGGGCAGCGCCACTCATCCTGTGAGTGGACACACCGCCATAGTGACAGTATTGGGCAGCGCCACTCATCCTGTGAGTGGACACATCGCCATAGTGACAGTATTGGGCAGCGTCACTCATCCTGTGAGTGGACACACCGCCATAGCAGCATGTACAACACTCCCCAATAGGAAAAAAACCCGCTGGGTTGTTCATCCTGTCACTTGTACCCAGACACAGCTGGGACTTGCTTAACTGTCTCAAGTGAACAGCTCCTCAAACAAGAAGATTATAACATCTGTCAACCCTTAAAATCTTACGTTATCTTGCGGGTGCAAAATGGGGGAATCTTATATGAACAATATCAATATTTGACAACCCACACAGACCAAACATTAACACACACACACACACACACGTCGCCATAACTGGTGTTTGGACTAAACCTCTAACAAATTAATCCAATCACGTCTATGCCACACATAGTTACTGGACACGTCCACCAGACACGTCTATGACACACACAGTTACTGGACACGTCCACCAGACACGTCTATGACACACACAGTTACTGGACACGTCCACCAGACACGTCTATGACACACACAGTTACTGGCCACGTCCACCAGACACGTCTATGACACACACAGTTACTGGACACGTCCACCAGACACGTCTATGACACACACAGTTACTGGACACGTCCACCAGACACGTCTATGACACACACAGTTACTGGACACGTCCACCAGACACGTCTATGACACACACAGTTACTGGCCACGTCCACCAGACACGTCTATGAAACACACAGTTACTGGACACGTCCACCAGACACGTCTATGACACACACAGTTACTGGCCACGTCCACCAGACACGTCTATGAAACACACAGTTACTGGACACGTCCACCAGACACGTCTATGACACACACAGTTACTGGACACGTCCACCAGACACGTCTATGACACACACAGTTACTGGACACGTCCACCAGACACGTCTATGACACACACAGTTACTGGACACGTCCACCAGACACGTCTATGCCACACACAGTTACTGGACACGTCCACCAGACACGTCTATGACACACACAGTTACTGGACACGTCCACCAGACACGTCTATGACACACACAGTTACTGGACACGTCCACCAGACACGTCTATGACACACACAGTTACTGGACACGTCCACCAGACACGTCTATGACACACACAGTTACTGGCCACGTCCACCAGACACGTCTATGACACACACAGTTACTGGACACGTCCACCAGACACGTCTATGACACACACAGTTACTGGCCACGTCCATTAGACACGTCTATGACACACACAGTTACTAGACACGTCCACCAGACACGTCTATGCCACACACAGTTACTGGACACGTCCACGGAACACATCTATGCCCTGGAGAGTACTGGACTACTGAACAGAGAGTACTGAACCACCCCCCTACCAACAATCACCCTCCACACCATCACCATCGTGGACTGCTCAGCAACAGTTCGACCCTCACAACACCTCACCATTAGGAGTCAAGGTCCTAGACAGCTTTTAGATAACCAGTAGTGAAGATGAAGCCAAAACCATGACAGAATAGCGAAAATAAATATCGTTTCAAAGACTCCTTTATTACAATAGACTTTTAGTTATGTGATGGCGGCCGCTGCCTCCTCTCTGTTTATGTTCTTGGCGGCACGCTAATCACCTTGTTGGGTTTCCCGGTTTGTTGTTGTGTTGTTAGTAGCGGGGGCGAGGGCGTGTTGACTCCACCAATTGGCTTGTTGGTTTTTAATTTAAACTCAAATGTAATGTATGACATGGAGTTAATTTATTCTTATTTTTCGTATTAATATATATATCTGCGGAAAGCTTTAGTTTCTGTAAACAGGGATTGGTATCTCTGTTTACAGAGATACCATACTCTCTGTAAACAGAGAATTGATGTCTCTGTAAACAGAGACAATTCTCTGTAAACAGAGAATTAATGTCTCTGTTCTCTGTTTACAAGAGACAATTCTCTGTAAACAGAGAATTTATGTGAATTGATGTCCTGTAAACAGGACATCAATTCAACTACGGGACACGAATAATTCAACTGTAACGTGATAAGCAAAACATTACTGGAACAAATCAAGAGGAAATATACTCATAAACAACACACATTTGTTATACAAACAACACCATTTATCGACTGTAGAAAAAAATACAAATATTACAGACTTGGAACAGAACATCTGTCAAGAGACGGACGGGTGAGCTGCACCTTATAAGACTGGCCTGTACTTGGTCTGACAGCAGTCTGACGGCACAGCCTGACAGGAGACACCAGCCCCCACTGTATGTTGCACCCACACGGCACTCCTCGCCTCGTTACTCACGCCACAACACTACTCAACCAACACAAATGAAACAGGAGGAAAACTGTAGATATTATCCCGACATAAAAGATACTTTGAGGTATTAATCAGCGGACATGGATAGCTGAGCTGGCCTGGGAGACATGATAGAGGAGGGGATTCGAACCCCCCCGTGGGATTCGACACGTGGGAGGGGATTCGAACGGAAGTCTCGATAACGTAACTTGAAGAAAAAAAACAGCAAATTCACACCTTTGATAAGTAAACAAAAAAAAATGGGGCGTGTGTGAGTGGCGACTGATGTAAGGGTTTAGTGTTTACTGGGAGCTAACATGAACCAGAGGAGACCAGGTGGTGTGTGTGTGTGAGAGAGAGGAGACAGCAGGTGGCCGTGTGTGTGTGTGAGAGGAGACAGCAGGGGGCCGTGTGTGTGAGAGAGGAGACAGCAGGTGGCCGTGTGTGTGTGTGAGAGGAGACAGCAGGGGGCCGTGTGTGTGAGAGAGGAGACAGCAGGGGGCCGTGTGTGTGAGAGAGGAGACAGCAGGGGGGCGTGTGTGTGAGAGAGGAGACAGCAGGGGGCCGTGTGTGTGAGAGAGGAGACAGCAGGGGGGCGTGTGTGTGAGAGAGGAGACAGCAGGGGGCCGTGTGTGTGAGAGAGGAGACAGCAGGGGGCCGTGTGTGTGAGAGAGGAGACAGCAGGGGGCCGTGTGTGTGAGAGAGGAGACAGCAGGGGGCCGTGTGTGTGAGAGAGGAGACAGCAGGGGGCCGTGTGTGTGAGAGAGGAGACAGCAGGGGGCCGTGTGTGTGAGAGAGGAGACAGCAGGGGGCCGTGTGTGTGAGAGAGGAGACAGCAGGGGGCCGTGTGTGTGAGAGAGGAGACAGCAGGGGGCCGTGTGTGTGAGAGAGGAGACAGCAGGGGGCCGTGTGTGTGAGAGAGGAGACAGCAGGGGGCCGTGTGTGTGAGAGAGGAGACAGCAGGGGGCCGTGTGTGTGAGAGAGGAGACAGCAGGGGGCCGTGTGTGTGAGAGAGGAGACAGCAGGGGGCCGTGTGAGTGAGAGAGAGGAGACAGCAGGGGGCCGTGTGAGTGAGAGAGAGGAGACAGCAGAGGGCCGTGTGTGTGTGTGGGGGGGGGTAGGGGGAGGGGGGGGGGTAGGGGGAGGGGGGGGGCAGAAGTGACTGTCGAGGACATCTCAATAAACAACTTCAAAAGGAAGTACAGGGATCATGAAGGATAAAAGTCATTGTATTAAGTGACCAGAGTGTTGGAAAGATGGGGCTTGGGAGCTAATTCTCAACCATGCAAGCACATCAAGGTGAGTACACACACACACACACACACACACACACACACACACACACACACACACACACACACACACACGCACATCACCAGTTGATTGACGGTTGAGAGGCGGGACCAAAGAGCCAGAGCTCAACCCCCGCAAGCACAATTAGGTGAGTACAATTAGGTGAGTACACACACACACACACACACACACACACACACACACACACACACACACACACACACACACACACACACACACACACACACACACCAGCGACTTGGAAGCAGGTTACATTTTCCTACAAGGACAGATGTTCGCCGAGAAGTTTTTATCGGTATTTTGGCGAGCTTGTTAGTGTCGGGCTGAGGAGTCGGACCCCAGAGACGCCTGCTGATATTAGACCAATCTTGCCCACGACGTCCCGGACGCGTCCATACGTCTCCTCCCACCAGCACCAGCACGCCCACAGAAAATGGGAGGCGAGGATAAAACGGTTAATGTGCAGATATAAACACGGAAGATGGCTAAGAAAACGGTAGATGGAGATAGACAATAGGAGACAAGGCTAGGAAATATAGTGGGCCTTTATAGCTTATATCAAGAGGGAAATTTAAATAGAAAATGGAAAGCAGTTTATCTTCGAAATAGTCTGCATATCCATGTATTGGTCTGTCAATTCATGAAAAAATATCATCAATTCAATCACAGACCCTGTAGCGTTTATGTATGTGGGTGAGAGTTAGGGGACAAAGATGTCCCCTAACTTCCAATATTATATTGTAAACACACTGACCTGCCTACAGAGACCAGTCCTGGGTGTAGCGTCATCCCAGGACGGCCCAGGAGCTACACTCCACCATCGCTTACTGAAGAAGTAACGTTCCTGGCGGAGTTTACAACGTAAGGTAAATCACCACTGCTCCAGCGACCAGGAGCAGTGGTGATTTCCTCTACTCCATTATCTCACCTCTCTCATGACCGCCTGAGGAAGCTTGAACCACGCAAGCAAGTCCATCACAATGGGAAATGTTTAGACCAGAGACGTCGTCGTCAGAGCAGCGACCTGAGCGAAGTCCTACTAAGTATCCCCAGCGTCAAGAAACCGGTCAGTTTAAAGTAGTTTCTCCTAACCTACCAGAAGACCCTAAACAGAGAACGGGACAGTACGTCACTGTCGCCAGCCGCTTCCATTTTCTAATACGATAATTTCTGGCGTTGTGTGACGCATACGATCGAAATGCGACGCTCTTTGTAAGAGGACAGGTTGAGCCACGAGTACCCACTCACACCACGGGGGAGCTAGTGGTGTAGGCGGGTACACTCACACCACGGGGGAGCTAGTGGAGTAGGCGGGTACACTCACACCACGGGGGAGCTAGTGGTGTAGGCGGGTACACTCACACCACGGGGGAGCTAGTGGTGTAGGCGGGTACACTCACACCACGGGGGAGCTAGTGGTGTAGGCGGGCACACTGAGGCACACAAACAACGCGTGCCAGCACCCAGATATCAAACAAAACAAATCTTGTTTGTTTGTTTTTGACCCGAGATAGTTTGCACCGGTTGTGGTGTGAAGTGAGGGAAGGAGTGAGATAGTGAGGGAGTGAGGGAAGGAGTGAGGGAGTGAGGGAAGGAGTGAGATAGTGAGGGAGTGAGGGAAGGAGTGAGATAGTGAGGGAGTGAGGGAAGGAGTGAGATAGTGAGGGAGTGAGGGAAGGAGTGAGATAGTGAGGGAGTGAGGGAAGGAGTGAGATAGTGAGGCAGTGAGGGAAGGAGTGAGATAGTGAGGGAGTGAGGGAAGGAGTGAGATAGTGAGGCAGTGAGGGAAGGAGTGAGATAGTGAGGCAGTGAGGGAAGGAGTGAGATAGTGAGGCAGTGAGGGAAGGAGTGAGATAGTGAGGCAGTGAGGGAAGGAGTGAGATAGTGAGGCAGTGAGGGAAGGAGTGAGATAGTGAGGCAGTGAGGGAAGGAGTGAGATAGTGAGGGAGTGAGGGAAAGAGTGAGATAGTGAGGGAGTGAGGGAAGGAGTGAGATAGTGAGGGAGTGAGGGAAGGAGTGAGATAGTGAGGCAGTGAGGGAAGGAGTGAGATAGTGAGGGAGTGAGGGAAGGAGTGAGATAGTGAGGCAGTGAGGGAAGGAGTGAGATAGTGAGGCAGTGAGGGAAGGAGTGAGATAGTGAGGCAGTGAGGGAAGGAGTGAGATAGTGAGGCAGTGAGGGAAGGAGTGAGATAGTGAGGCAGTGAGGGAAGGAGTGAGATAGTGAGGCAGTGAGGGAAGGAGTGAGATAGTGAGGCAGTGAGGGAAGGAGTGAGATAGTGAGGCAGTGAGGGAAGGAGTGAGATAGTGAGGCAGTGAGGGAAGGAGTGAGATAGTGAGGCAGTGAGGGAAGGAGTGAGATAGTGAGGCAGTGAGGGAAGGAGTGAGATAGTGAGGCAGTGAGGGAAGGAGTGAGATAGTGAGGCAGTGAGGGAAGGAGTGAGATAGTGAGGGAGTGAGGGAAGGAGTGAGATAGTGAGGCAGTGAGGGAAGGAGTGAGATAGTGAGGCAGTGAGGGAAGGAGTGAGATAGTGAGGCAGTGAGGGAAGGAGTGAGATAGTGAGGCAGTGAGGGAAGGAGTGAGATAGTGAGGCAGTGAGGGAAGGAGTGAGATAGTGAGGCAGTGAGGGAAGGAGTGAGATAGTGAGGCAGTGAGGGAAGGAGTGAGATAGTGAGGCAGTGAGGGATGGAGTGAGATAGTGAGGCAGTGAGGGAAGGAGTGAGATAGTGAGGCAGTGAGGGAAGGAGTGAGATAGTGAGGCAGTGAGGGAAGGAGTGAGATAGTGAGGCAGTGAGGGATGGAGTGAGATAGTGAGGCAGTGAGGGATGGAGTGAGATAGTGAGGCAGTGAGGGAAGGAGTGAGATAGTGAGGCAGTGAGGGAAGGAGTGAGATAGTGAGGGAGTGAGGCAGTGAAGGTGAACAAGCTTATGGAGTCACCAAACACAAGTTCTACCTCATTGGTAACAATCTATAAGCTAGAATATCTGGTTTTGTGTCCAAGGTTCGGGGCTGGAGGCTTGGGGGCCAGCCCTCACCCAACTTTGCAGGGTGAACGGTCTGAGGTTCGGGACGGACATAGGCTGGTCGGGTGACGCCTAGGAGTACAGAGCTGAATCCTCCTGTACCAAGAGAGGGTACAGCTCAAAAGTGACCTCCCCACAACATCAGTGAAACTGGGCTTGCCGGCTAGAGTTCTTCACTAGAAACGGATGAACCTGAACTCTGTATGAAAAATGTCTGTTTTGTTGCATGTTAACGGCCAGACGGGGAAGAAAGGGAACGGAAATAGGGGAGAGCGGAAGAGAAAGAGAGTGGATAAAGAGGAAGAAAGGTGGGAGAGAAGCAGAGAGGGGAAGAGGAGGGGAAATGGGGGTAGTGGGGGAGAAAAACTATCCCATACACCAACTGGATACCTCCTCATCAATACATCATCAGTATTGTCACCAATACACAGTTCTCTTTCCCCCCAAACTTCCACCCATACACACCCTCCATATGAGAGAGAGAGAGAGAGAGAGAGAGAGAGAGAGAGAGAGAGAGAGAGAGAGAGAGAGAGAGAGAGAGAGAGAGAGAGAGAGAGAGACAGACAGACAGACAGACGTGTTTCCGGGTCACATTGTGGCCCGGTGCAGTACTGGGCAGAGTACAGGTTTGGTTGACAAGAGTCCGCGGGTGACTGACGACCAACCTCTCTTCTTCACACATTAAAATGAAGAGTTTATCTGTCAAAATAATATAGCAGTGACCGACCCGTTTAATCCCTGGGCTTACAGCATCACTAACACAATAAACAATGAATATATATATATATATATATATATATATATATATATATATATATATATATATATATATATATATATATATATATATATACAGAGTTGGAAGGGGGCGGTAGGGGGTTGAAGGGTGGTGGGGGGGTTGTAGGTGATGGGGTGGGGGGTTGTAGGTGGGGAGTTGTGGGGAGGGGTGTGTAGTCTGGGATGGGGGAGGGTAGGTGTGTATTGAGGAGTGGCCAGAGTTGGGGGTGTCCGCCGGAAATTAAGGTGGAATATGGACTGTCAAAAACTAGTTAAACGGTCCTATCCTCCCTTTCCCCTATCCTCTCTTTCCTCCTCCTCCTCCTCCTCATCCTCTCTCATACTAAATACACCTCCCTCATACTTCTCGCATTCCTCTCACCTCCCCCTCTCATTTATTCCCCCTCCCTCCTTCTTTACCCTCTCTTTCCCTCATGTTTCCACCACCACGCCTTACTACACTCCCCTCCCTCATCCTCTCCCAGATACTTTCCTCTCACCCTTACACCTTCTCCCTTACACAATTCCTTCCCTGATACTCTCCTTCTCTATCCACCATTAACACTATCCTTCCCTCCTCTCCTTCCTGACTGCTACATCAACACTGCCAAGTCCAGCCAAGTCCAGCCAAGTCCAGCCAAGTCCAGCCAAGGAAATATTTGATTTCTAATTCCCAGTGTTCCCGAGGTACTAGAAGCAGCGTGGCGTGTTGGTTATATTACACCACTACACAATACTCCATGATAACATTACACCACTACACAATACTCCATGGTATCATTACACCACTACTCAATACTCCATGATAACATTACACCACTACACAATACTCCATGATAACATTACACCACTACACAATACTCCATGATAACATTACACCACTACTCAATACTCCATGATAACATTACACCACTACACAATACTCCATGATAACATTACACCACTACACAATACTCCATGATAACATTACACCACTACACAATACTCCATGATAACATTACACCACTACACAATACTCCATGATAACATTACACCACTACACAATACTCCATGATAACATTACACCACTACACAATACTCCATGATAACATTACACCACTACTCAATACTCCATGATAATATGGAAACTTGTCAACACAAAACATCCCTGAAACAATACACAACATCGCGTCAAATAAGTAATTTATTGTTGCAGATGCAAGAATCATCGACCTATCAGGTTATTATGGCATTATAAACCTACAGTGTAAACTCAAAGTTTACCTTTTTCATTAAATGAGCAATGTTAGGCATACATAGGGGTAAGAGTTCACATTGCGCCCCGCGGCAGACCTCGGGGTAGATTCACGAAGTAATTACTCAAACACTTACGAACCTGTACATCTTTTCTCAATCTTTGGCGGCTTTGCTTACAATTATTAAACAGTTAACGAGCTCCAAAGCACCAGGAGGCCGTTTATAACAATAACAACAGTTAATTGGCAAGTTTTCATGCTTCTAAATTGTTTAATAAATGTAACCAAAGCCGTCAAAGATTGAGGAAAGATATACACGTTCGTAAGTACTTGCGTAAATGCTTCGTGAATCTGGCCCCCTCATTCACAAGAAATGCCTCCATAGACGCCTCTCAAGATTTTCCTTCGAACTTGCGTCACAGAAAAGGTAATGCTGGGTCTCTGGCGCTCATGGGAGATGTATCTCTCCATTAGAGACGGAGGCGGCGCGCATCTCTCGCTGTCTGTGTCCATCTCTCTCTCTCACGCACAATGTGAAACACTATATTTTTGTTGACATATTTCTCAGTTTCTTTCAAGGACGAAATTCTCGTGTGTTTGTCCAGTGTGCCGGACACGACCTGTGCAGACTTGTGACCTGTGCTTACAGAAGAAGACCGGCCATTATTTTAGGTCAGCTGTAATAGATTGATGGGACGTAGTTTGTAACGCCGCCGACAAAAGTACTGTCAGGTACCCTTAACTGAATTAGGATTACTCTGCATAAGAGGGATTTAACACTTTCCATTCTTGCATAAATCAAATCAGGTTAGGAACCGGCCAACAGTAAGGATAAACAGGAGCAGAATCAGTCACAATAACGTGGCTGAAGTATGTTGACTCGACCACACACTAGAAGGTGAAGGGACGACGACGTTTCGGTCCGTCTTGGACCATTTTCAAGTCGATTGTGATCGACTTGAGAATGGTCCAGGACGGACCGAAACGTCGTCGTCCCTTCACCCTTTAGTGTGTGATCTAGTCAACAGGAGCAGAATGAGCTCTGTGATTCACTAGAATTGCAAGTCTCCCACCTGCTAAAGTAACTTGCATGGGTTCAAGGTTCGCAGACCTGGTCCCACACCACACCATCCTCAAGAAGATTATTCGTTCTATACAACTGCAAATTTAACTTCACTTGCTTGCATCTCTACCCACAATGGAGTCCAGCAAGAAAAGGGTTTCAGTGTCTCAAGCCTCGAGGATAACAGTGAAGTGAAAAGAGGCAGGCAAAGCAGGGTTTGAATATCAGTACCTGGGATAGGGATACCGATATCAGCCCCTGGGATAGGGATACCGATATCAGCCCCTGGGATAGGGATACCGATATCAGCCCCTGGGATAGGGATACCGATATCAGCCCCTGGGATATGGATACCGATATCAGCCCCTGGGATAGGGATACCGATATCAGCCCCTGAGATAGGGATACCGATATCAGCCCCTGGGATAGGGATACCGATACCCATTTGTACCCAAAAGTACCCAATGTTACCTCAGTGTCATTTGGAACCCTTAAGTTACAGATAAATGGAAAACAGTGAGCATATGTGCGTTTCCACACATGACAAGCACGTGGGCGGCATGACAAGCACGTGGGCGGCATGACAAGCACGTGGGCGGCATGACAAGCACGTGGGCGGCATGACAAGCACGTGGGCGGCATGACAAGCACGTGGGCGGCATGACAAGCACGTGGGCGGCATGACAAGCACGTGGGCGGCATGACAAGCACGTGGGCGGCACGACAAGCACGTGGGCAGCATGACAAGCACGTGGGCGGCATGACAAGCACGTGGGCGGCATGACAAGCACGTGGGCAGCATGACAAGCACGTGGGCAGCATGACAAGCACGTGGGCGGCATGACAAGCACGTGGGCGGCATGACAAGCACGTGGGCGGCATGGACCCACAACGACCAGTTTGGTCCGGCAAGTCTCAGACGAGGAACAATAGGCACAAATTCCCTCAGGGGTCAATAAAGTATTCATGACCCTCCCAACCACACTAATGACCTGGTCGTGGTGGCAATATCAGGTCACGGGGTCAGTACCTTCACCAAGCATGGCTCCAGGATCAATAACGGTGCCATAGAGAGCCACGGGAGTAGTACTATCCCAGGCTAGGGCTCTAAGGGTAGGTACTAACCATGGCTCAAGTCAGCAATTGAGAACAGCAGGTTGGCGGTGCCAACAGTGGCACCAAAGCTCCCCGGGTCAGCACGGGTGCCAGGCACCTGCTGGGCAGTCAGTGTGTGTCGAGACGTCGTAGCGGGTGGACGCTGCCAGTGCCGCTTCCCCCTCTCGCCGCCCCGAGAGGCACAGTGCCACCACGAGTATCACCACCTTGGCACAACCACCATCAACACCCACTGCCACTTCTCGCCGCACTTTGTAAACATTAAAACTTTATCCAATATTCAACCCCTGAATATTTGAATCAGTTTCAAAGATTATTTTTCGTCGAGCGAATTGACCGAGAGTTGATGATTCGCCTTTTCTGAAGGATTGTCCGCTGCGAGTGATGGAGTGAGGTTGAGAGTGGAGGAGGAAGGTGACAAGGGTGCCATAGTTTGGCCCGAGGCCCAGCTTCCGGGGGCACCGATGGAGATTATGGTCCGCTCAGGTGGGCCACTAGTGTCGACCTCTCAGGTGGGCCACTAGTGTCGACCTCTCAGGTGGGCCACTAGTGTCGACCTCTCAGGTGGGCCACTAGTGTCGACCTCTCCGGTGGGCCACTAGTGTCGACCTCTCAGGTGGGCCACTAGTGTCGACCTCTCAGGTGGGCCACTAGTGTCGACCTCTCAGGTGGGCCACTAGTGTCGACCTCTCAGGTGGGCCACTAGTGTCGACCTCTCAGGTGGGTCACTAGTGTCGACCTCTCAGGTGGGCCACTAGTGTCGACCTCTCAGGTGGGTCCCTAGTGTCGACCTCTCAGGTGGGCCACTAGTGTCGACCTCTCAGGTGGGTCACTAGTGTCGACCTCTCAGGTGGGCCACTAGTGTCGACCTCTCAGGTGGGTCACTAGTGTCGACCTCTCAGGTGGGCCCCTAGTGTCGACCTCTCAGGTGGGCCACTAGTGTCGACCTCTCGGGTGGGCCACTAGTGTCGACCTCTCAGGTGGGTCACTAGTGTCGACCTCTCAGGTGGGTCACTAGTGTCGACCTCTCAGGTGGGCCACTAGTGTCGACCTCTCCGACGCGTCACCTGTAGCACTCCGCGTCTGGTGATGCTCTGTATTCAGCCCAAGAAAGAGGTGGTGGCGGCGGCGGGCGCAATAGACGAGGAGGAAGAGAAGGTGGAACTAGAGTAGAAGACACAACTAGAGGAAATAACAGACGAAGACAGTATTACCGAACTGAGAAAAACAATTTAAGGAGAGGAGGAGTAGCTGCCTCAGTGGAGGACGAGGAGGAGGAGGAACGTAAGAGCTTCAGAGGATAATGAGGAGGAGATGAGAGCCCTACAGGTGTAGTGACCTCTGAGCCCAGGGTCACCACGCTTCCTAAGGTCACCACGCTGCCCGAGGTCACCACGCTGCCCGAGGTAGGTCTCCATCGTGGCTCTTGCTAAGAACACCTTCATTACTTCAAATAAATAATTTTACTGAAGTCAGAAGTTAATTGTTCAGAGCTCTCCGTGTCCAGAGAGTACTTCTCCGTGTCCAGAGAGTACTTTTCCGTGTCCAGAGAGTACTTCTCCGTGTCCAGAGAGTACTTTTCCGTGTCCAGAGAGTACTTCTCCGTGTCCAGAGAGTACTTCTCCGTGTCCAGAGAGTACTTCTCCGTGTCCAGAGAGTACTTCTCCGTGTCCAGAGAGTACTTTTCCGTGTCCAGAGAGTACTTTTCCGTGTCCAGAGAGTACTTTTCCGTGTCCAGAGAGTACTTTTCCGTGTCCAGAGAGTACTTTTCCGTGTCCAGAGAGTACTTTTCCGTGTCCAGAGAGTACTTTTCCGTGTCCAGAGAGTACTTTTCCGTGTCCAGAGAGTACTTTTCCGTGTCCAGAGAGTACTTCTCCGTGTCCAGAGAGTACTTCTCCGTGTCCAGAGAGTACTTCTCCGTGTCCAGAGAGTACTTCTCCGTGTCCAGAGAATTTGAGTACTCCGTGTCCATTCTAGAAACATTTTATATAACAAAATAACGAACCAGTTCTTTGTTTATATATCAAAATTAAACGTTCTAAAAAGAAGAGAGGCGCTATATTTTATAACAAACTGTCCCAATTATTATATAATAGAACCGACAAGGTTTACCACTCAATAAACCGAGCGGTTTCTTAACAAACCCACCGGTTTTCTCCCCCAAAAAATTAAGCATTTCCTATTACAAACATTAACAATTTCTTGTATGTACCTTACCTAAATAAACATTTTATTTTATTTATTTGATTTTTATTTAGTTGTGTAACTAAAAAAACTAACGGCATTAAAAAAATGGAGGAATGCCAAATGTTAGTTAACTAAGCAGTCTCCGTGGTGTAGTGGTAAGACACTCGCCTGGCGTTCCGCGAGCGCTATGTCATGGGTTCGTATCCTGGCCGGGGAGGATTTACTGGGCGCAATTCCTTAACTGTAGCCTCTGTTTAACGCAACAGTAAAATGTGTACTTGGTTGAAAAAACGATTCTTCGCGGCAGGGGATCGTATTCCAGGGACCATAGGATTAAGGACTTGCCCGAAACGCTACGCGTACTAGTGGCTGTACAAGAATGTAACAACTCTTGTATATATCTCTTGTATATATATATCTCAAAACTACCCGTTATGAATACTATAGATCACATCCTCATCCTAAGCTTCCAGTAGTCGAGTTAAGGAGGCAATATGAAAAGACTGTAACTACCACAGTAGTTAGTGCTGTAACTATCACAGTAGTTAGTGCTGTAACTACCACAGTAGTTAGTGTTGTAACTACCACAGTAGTTAGTGCTGTAACTACCACAGTAGTTAGTGCTGTAACTATCACAGTAGTTAGTGCTGTAACTATCACAGTAGTTAGTGCTGTAACTACCACAGTAGTTAGTGCTGTAACTACCACAGTAGTTAGTGCTGTAACTACCACAGTAGTTAGTGCTGTAACTACCACAGTAGTTAGTGCTGTAACTACCACAGTAGTGCTGTAACTACCACAGTAGTTAGTGCTGTAACTACCACAGTAGTTAGTGCTGTAACTACCACAGTAGTTAGTGCTGTAACTACCATAGCCAGTTGGCGGTCACGTGACCCAACACGCGCGCGAAAATTATCTGAAGTCAAATGCCAGGAAAGTCATACCTTGGAGAACGTTGGTTGTTGGAATATGTGTATAATGATGATGATGATGATGATGATGATGAGGATGATGATGAGGATGATGGGTAAACTACCGAGATAGGAGGAGTGATGGCCTGGTGAAGTCTCGCTGGTCACAACCATCACTGTACAGTGTGGCCGCACCATTGGTCACAACCATCACTGTACAGTGTGGCCGCACCATTGGTCACAACCATAAATAATAACGTTTGAAAGCGTGACATTTGTACCCAGAGTGATATAAGATCAGGAACACTTATCATACCGCGGCGCTCCGCAACCTTCCTCTCTCTCTCTCTCTCTCTCTCTCTCTCTCTCTCTCTCTCTCTCTCTCTCTCTCTCTCTCTCTCTCTCTCTCTCTCTCTCTCTCTCTCTCGCTGTCTCTCTCTCGCTCTCTCTCGCTCTATCTCTCTCTCTCTCTCTCTCTCTCTCTCTCTCTCTCTCTCTCTCTCTCTCTCTCTCTCTCTCTCTCTCTCTCTCGCTGTCTCTCTCTCGCTCTCTCTCGCTCTATCTCTCTCTCTCTCTCTCTCTCTCTCTCTCTCTCTCTCTCTCTCTCTCTCTCTCTCTCTCGCTCTCTCTCTCTCTCTCGCTCTATCTCTCTCTCTCTCTCTCTCTCTCTCTCTCTCTCTCTCTCTCTCTCTCTCGCTCTCTCTCTCTCTCTCGCTCTCTCTCTCTCTCTCTCGCTCTCGCTCTCTCTCTCTCTCTCTCTCTCTCTCTCTCTCTCTCTCTCTCTCTCTCTCTCTCTCTCTCTTTCTCTCACCTCTCCTCCATTCTCCTACCTCTGTGCCTCTTCATATTCACAATACACATAACCTTGTGCAGAAGTATGTGTAGAATCCAGGGCGTTACTGTGTGCCTTCCTCAGTCTTAAATCTTAACAACTATCCCTAATTTATTACGAAATTCGTAAGAGGTTTAGAACAATTACCAGGAGGAGGCTACAGTGACCATCTCCTCACTAGGTGATGGTCACCTGGACGCCTCAGGGCACTGTGCAGTGCCTTGGTGCATCACTATACAAGGACAGTGAAGGAACGGTGACCCCCCACCACTTGGATCATTTGAGGATCGAACGCCGATCGTCCAACAAGCGATGCCGTCGCTGTACCAATCGACGTTGTTAGAAAGCCGTTAGAAAGATATTCTCAAGTTATTCCTCAAAGACCGAGGCCCAAAATAAATTAAAACCGTCTTTAAACATGTTTTTGTTGTTATAGATTCAGCTACTCGGAACAAGTTCCAAGTAGCACGGGCTATGGTGAGCCCGTAGTGGACTTACCTTGCACAGGAGCGGGGCAAGTAGCACGGGCTATGGTGAGCCCGTAGTGGACTTACCTGACACAGGAGCGGGGCAAGTAGCACGGGCTATGGTGAGCCCGTAGTGGACTTACCTGGCACAGGAGCGGGGCAAGTAGCACGGGCTATGGTGAGCCCGTAGTGGACTTACCTGACACAGGAGCGGGGCTGTTTAAACATGTCCAGCAGAAGTTTATATAGAGATTCAGCAGCGCCACATTGCTAAACTTCTATATAAACTATCTATATAAACGATTGCGAACACAAATGTGTAAATGTGGTCGGGGGTTCGAGGCTCATAGTGTCCAGGTGAATGCAGGAGGGAATTATCAGGGGGAAAGCGCCAAGCCATTACGACTATATAGCACTTGGAAGGGGTCAGGATAAGGATTTGGGATGGGACGGTGGGAAAGGAATGGTGCCCAACCACTTGGACAGTCGGGGATTGAACGCCGACCTGCATGAAGCGAGACCGTCGCTCTACCGTCCAGCCCAAATAATAATACAGCAATGTTATTATCCACAATATGGTCACAGTTTGACCTTAGAAGTTATAGGAAATCTTATCACTTAGTTCTAATCTAAGTTCTAAGTTCTAAGTAAGTGAATCTAAGTTCACTTAGTTCTCGACACAGATCCCTACTACTCTTCATTTGACCAATCAGAAGGTAACATTTTTCATCTAAGAGTTTAGGCAATCACATCGGTGGCTCAGGTGGACAACTGACCAATCGCTTAACGTTTTTGAAAACTCAGTTCCAATCGATCGGGCGGCGTACGCCGTACAGTGTCCTCTTATTTCGTTATAAAATGAGTTGATTTCAGAGTAAAATTAAATTTTTCTTTCGTTCATTATCAACTCCAGTAAACAAATGTTAGAGTTCTTCTCTACTTAATTCTACGAGTCTTCGGTGGGTTTGGGTAAGTCAATGGACCGCAAGAAACGCTCATTAGAAAGCATATATATATACAAGTTTTAATAGGTATTATTATTAATCCATCACAGGGAATATAAAATTCTTTAAACTATCTTCCTGACGGTGTATAAAACTTGAAACATTATTAGAGAATATTTTAATTACAGACTCTATCAGACCATGTGTAAGGCTTGGCGCTCGGAGTGACGATATATATATATATATATATATATATATATATATATATATATATATATATATATATATATATATATATATATATATATATATATATATATATGTGAGAAAGCTGCATGAACGCACAAGCTATAGATCACTAAGAACTCTTTGACCCGACCAGGATTCGAACCCATGCCGTCCAGGATCACCCCTAAACGTACCACAGTACCGTGAATACCGCACCAAGGTATTCTATAAGGATTGTCAGTCTTGGTGCTTTGATCAACCCCATCAACATCTGATCAGCAGATGTGAGATAGTTCCCATCTCACATCTGTTCACTCTCTGGGGCTGGACACCTCTTCACTCCAGCCAAAACTGTACAAATGTACAAATGTAGCTTTGTACAAATCACTAACGAATAAAGCCTCTAAATCTACATAAAAAAAAAGCTGGGAGGAAAATGGAGAATGTAATTTAATGTTAATTCAAATTGCTAAGCGTGGAGAAAGAGAGGGATGGCGTAACACAGTGTTAGCCAGATCCTGTTGGAGGTGGTTGGGGAGCCGCGGTGAGCAGGCACCCGGAGCTCACGCTGTAAAACACACACTCGCGAAATAAAAGCACAGTGCTGAAATTTATTATATCCATCAACAACAAAAAGCAGGAATATCATCTAGCACTGATAAGGGCCCGCTTGGACCCTTATCAGTATTGGTCGCTGTACTGCAGCAGGTACCCCTGTACTACCCTGGGATCTGCTGCATGGGTAACAGCTTAACTCCCGTATTAACCTACCCTGGCTTTGCGCCCTGGTGAGGCCACTCCAGGCCGACAACCAGAGCGCAACTCCATAGTCTCCTGAGACTGATGGATGCCTCCTACAACTACAGCCTGATATCTAGTATCGGTAACTTTTTCCATGGAGATTGTACTCAATAAGAGGCGCTGTACGAAAGAGGATATGATTGAGGGTGCAAGTGGCGTATAGACAAAAATCATAGATATAAACAGGGTTTGAAATTGTCGCAGGTGGATGTACTCCACGACAATGAGTACAAGCTGGAGACATGTGGCTTCTGGGAGGGAAGGTGCACACCCAGCGAGCCCCGCCTGTGTCGACAGCTTCTGGGAGGGAAGGTGCACACCCAGCGAGCCCCGCCTGTGTCGACAGCTTCTGGGAGGGAAGGTGCACACCCAGCGAGCCCCGCCTGTGTCGACAGCTTCTGGGAGGGAAGGTGCACACCCAGCGAGCCCCGCCTGTGTCGACAGCTTCTGGGAGGGAAGGTGCACACCCAGCGAGCCCCGCCTATGTCGACAGCTTCTGGGAGGGAAGGTGCACACCCAGCGAGCCCCGCCTGTGTCGACAGCTTCTGGGAGGGAAGGTGCACACCCAGCGAGCCCCGCCTGTGTCGACAGCTTCTGGGAGGGAAGGCGCACACCTAGCGAGCCCCGCCTGTGTCGACAGCTTCTGGGAGGGAAGGTGCACACCTAGCGAGCCCCGCCTGTGTCGACAGCAGCAGCAGTAAGCAGTCGCGTCCTCCCATTTAATGAACGCCTCACAAAATTCAATTTCTTTCTTTATAGCGCACCCCCATACCCATCCTGTGGGCGGTGGTGGAAAGGGTTACAGAGCCACATACTTGGTTCAGGAACTGAGAGACTGAACATAGTTCAGTTCCTGAACCCTAGCTATGCAAGGTGACAATCATTTGAAGCTAATTACATAATTGTTAATGGTATATATGCATGTACATATATATATATATATATATATATATATATATATATATATATATATATATATATATATATATATATATATATATATATATATATATATATATATGCAATCATTTACACAAATAGATGTACACATCGATAATCTTCCGTATCACAAGTGATTCAACAAGAGGCTCACAACAGTAGCCATACAAAGCACTTTGCATCTATGGTGAGTCACACAGTTACTAGTCTTGCTCTACTAGTCTCGGCAGCTTTACAGTCATGTGCAGGCTGCACCTACAGTAAGCAAAGTTTGGATACTTCGCTAAGATTCCCTGCAGTACATAATTACAAATGAAGTACTCACACACTTCCTGGACTCCACTCATGGTGTTATCTCTGAATTCCGCGATTTTTTCACATCCCAGCAACAGGTACTCTGAGAGAGAACTCTATCAACATCAGAGGCCCTAGACTGTTCAACACGCTTCCGCTACACATAAGGGGCATAACTGGCAATCCCCTCACATTGTTCAAGAGAGAACTGGATAAGCACCTCCAAAGGATATCTGATCAACCAGGCTGTGACTCATACGTCAAGCTGCGAGCAGCCGCGTCCAACAGCCTGGTTGATCAGTCCAGCAACCAGGAGGCCTGGGTCGACGACCGGGCCGCGGGGACGCTAAGCCCCGGAAGCACCTCAAGGTAACCTCAAGGTAACCTCCCTCACATACATTGGTGGTGTTATTCATTTGTAATCCTTAGCGAGACGCACTGATACCTCTCACACTAACTAATCTATGTAATGTGTTTAATATATGTATCTTAATACACCAGTGTTGTGCAGGCGATGAGTCACAATAACGTGGCTGAAGTATGTTGACCAGACCACACACTAGAAGGTGAAGGGACGACGACGTTTCGGTCCGTCCTGGACCATTCTCAAGTCGATTGTGTCAATGGTTGAATCGACTTGAGAATGGTCCAGGACGGACCGAAACGTCGTCGTCCCTTCAATTTCTAGTGTGTGGTCTGGTCAACACCAGTGTTGTTTTAGGGGTGACTTTGCTGACACCCGGAGTGTCAGGCGCGGGTGTTGTCGCTTCTCAATGTCGGCGTTCCCTAGGGTCTGCCTGTCTATCAGGCTCCTCGGTGGTTCATTTAGGGCTGAGGGAAAGGTTATCTTGAGGTTATCTTGAGATGATTTCGGGGCTTTTTAGTGTCCCCGCGGCCCGGTCCTCGACCAGGCCTCCACCCCCAGGAAGCAGCCCGTGACAGTTGACTAACACCCAGGTACCTATTTACTGCTAGGTAACAGAACAGGAAGGGATGTGTCCCGTCCAATATCATACCTCAGGCACCGCTTCCTTCACTGTCAACAAAACTTGATAACAGTTTTGCATTTCAGTGGTAATGCTTCGGTATGGTACAAGCTCAGAGCCACACGTGGCCCTATGGACACCTGTCGAGCCACAACTGACTCCCGTGGACACCTGTCGGTAACAAGATCAGTCACACACACCTGTCCACGAGGATTACAACAGGCAAGACTCAGTCCTCGACCTTTCGGGCTCACCATAGCCCGTGCTACATTTCGTTCTGAGTAGCTAAATCTAAGACAACAACAACAGTCCTCGACCGCCATCTTTGTACGAGTCTGTGGGACAACCAGGTGAACTTACGTCACGTTAACGAGTTGAAG
Organism: Procambarus clarkii; assembly: GCF_040958095.1. NCBI lineage: Eukaryota > Metazoa > Arthropoda > Malacostraca > Decapoda > Cambaridae > Procambarus > Procambarus clarkii. Next base: position 8,437,374 of record NC_091213.1, read on the forward strand.
AATTCACAGCCAGCACATCTTACGTGGCTCTTAAGGTGACTATTGCCTTGTCTTGAGGCGTGACCGCCGTGGGAAGCAACGGTGGAGCCAGCAGGTGTGGAGCCAGCAGGTGTGGAGCCAGCAGGTGTAGAACCAGCAGGTGTAGAACCAGCAGGTGTAGAACCAGCAGGTGTGAGAGAGAATTAAGCATCATGTGGTCAATTTCGACTTAATTAAACTTGCCAATAACAGCAAATGAGCGAATTAACATTAATTAACGAACGTGTATTATATCACACTTGTAGAGCCAGCAGACAAAAATATCACACTTAAAGATCCAGCAGACACAAAAATATCACACTTAAAGAGCCAGCAGACACAAAAATATCACACTTAAAGATCCAGCAGACACAAAAATATCACACTTAAAGAGCCAGCAGACACAAAAATATCACACTTAAAGAGCCAGCAGACACAAAAATCACACTTGTAGAGCCAGCAGACACAAAAATCACACTTGTAGAGCCAGCAGACACAAAAATCACACTTGTAGAGCCAGCAGACACAAAAATCACACTTGTAGAGCCAGCAGACACGCATAATTAAGAGCAGCGTCTGACCCCTACAAGTCACCGGAGTACATTTAGTCAAGTACCACAAACAGAAAAGATTTTCTATTGACTACACCTGCACACGGAAACAGTTGTGTGCCTTCCTGGTCTCAGTGTAATTACAGCTGTACACGCTTGCAGGTGTAAGAATTATCAGGCAAAATGTTGACCAGACCACACACTAAAAGTTGAAGGGACGACGACGTTTCGGTCCGTCCTGGACCATTCTCAAGTCGATTGTGAATGGACAATCGACTTGAGAATGGTCCAAGACGGACCGAAACGTCGTCGTCCCTTCAACTTTTAGTGTGTGGTCTGGTCAACATACTTCAGCCACGTTATTGTGACTCATCGCAGGCAAAATGTTAATTGGTGCGTATGTGGCCAATTACGACACGTGTATTCGTTTAATAACAGAGGTATAAGGAGACAGGTGTGTGATAATTGGGCTGTAGGTGACTGATTGTCGGCCAGAGATGGTCACCTGTTTGGGCGCTGGGGCGTAATATATTGATGGTTTGGTCCAATCCGCCCCTTTGTATATGGTTAGTGGTGGCTGGGATCCCCCTTTGTATATGGTTAGTGGTGGCTGGGATCCCCCTTTGTACATGGTTGGTGGTGGCTGGGATCCCCCTTTGTAAATGGTTAGTGGTGGCTGGGATCCCCCTTTGTACATGGTTGGCGGTGGTTGAGATCCCACTTTGTACATGGTTGGTGGTGGTTAGGACCCCTATTTAACCCGGGGAGGGTAAGTGGGGGGGGGGGACGACACCCTCTCCCTCAAAATACCAACAGGTGGTGGCTTAGAAAATTAGAAAATTGGCTTGGAAAACTATCAGAATCACACCTAGGTGAACCATCCTAACACTAAGCTGCGAGAACTTACGACCGCTGGCCTGCGTGCTGCATTAACATTAAGACCTGTGCATAATGCCACGCACAATAACTTGATGTATCAGCGAGAAGATCAGTAGGAGCCGTCAGGAGGTGGTTGTGCTTGTGACCATGTCGTGGTGGGCTAGGGCGTGTGTGTGTGTTTGGGAGTACCGAATGAGCGAGTTCGAATCCACGCTATTGGCTCCTATACTATTTTGCTCATTACTGACTTGTGTCACACACAGACACCATCACTATAGTGCCGAGAACACCTGTATACCCACAGTGTTGACAACACCTGTATACCCACAGTGCTGACAACACCTGTCACACATATTAACACCAGTGTCACACCCTGCTCAGCACCCCCTCCCCCCTTGCACAGTCTGGGGCTCTACCAATACCCACTTTATACCAACTTTACCTCCTTGAGAAGGTCCTCCCCACAAGATGTCTGGGCACCACCAAGAACGTGGAAGCAGAGCAAAGGGCTCACAAGAACCAAGAGAAGCTGTAAACTGTTTACATATATTTGTCTGGTTCTGAATATAAGCGAGCACTGGTGTCCTCTGCCAGAGATGACCAGAGGAGATAGACAACTTTGCAATGATTCTCCGCGTGTATGTGTGTATATATATTTCTCCTTGTACATATGTGTGTAACATTTCGCCAACTTCTCCTGCTGGAGATATTGACGAAATATTAAAACACACAAACTTTGTAAGTATACAAACAAAAGAATGTTTTAATATACAGACTATGTTAGTTTTGCGTTAAGCGTAAGTTTTGGATTAATCGTCGACTTAATGCCAAAGGTCACTAAATGTTGTTTCATAATTTGTTATGCTTGTAATATAGAGAGGCAGATGGTAGAGCCAAGTGTAGTAGGGATGGAGGGATAGGTGAAGTAGGGATGGAGGGATAGATGGAGGGATAGGGGAAGTTAGGGAAAGGGATAAATTTAGGGAGGAGAGGAGAGGTTAAATATGTAACAAGAGGGTTTGGTGTGAAAATATGTGATGTAGGCTGACGATAGGAAAGAAGTATGAAAAAGTCGTGTCGTAGGTAGGACTAATGATAGTGAAGAGGCTACAGTCCTTAACTGTAGCCTCTGTTTAACTCAACAGTAAAATGTGTACTTGGTTGTAACAACGATTCTTCGCGGCGGAGATCGTATTCCAGGGACCTGCCCGAAACGCTACGCGTACTAGTGGCTGTACAAGAATGTAACAACTCTTGTATATATCTCAAAAAAACCCATGTTCTCTGCAATAGTAGTGCCGAGAACAGTCCAAGAATAGTGTGAGAGTAGTGCCGAGAACAGTCCAAGAATAGTGTGAGAGTAGTGCCGAGAACAGTCCAAGAATAGTGTGAGAGTAGTGCCGAGAACAGTCCAAGAATAGTGTGAGAGTAGTGCAGAGAACAGTCCAAGAATAGTGTGAGAGTAGTGCCGAGAACAGTCCAAGAATAGTAAACACTGAAGTGGCCCGCGCTGTTAGGACACAATAACTCCCAGTGATGCAAAACATATATTAACGCCGCCGGCTATCCTGTATTACGGACCACCTGCGCCTGTACACTGGTCCAGTTCATCCTGAGGTTAAAAAAAATTGCCCCACTCATCCACCTGGCGAAGGTCATCGATATGTTTACCGGGAAATCCGATCCTCTCGGCTTGCGGCTCACTCTTGCCGGGTCATATAAACACAGCGAGAATATGTTCGCTGCCTGGCTTATATTTCCCTACTTGTATATTTCCTGATAAACGGGGCATTTGTTTACGTGTGTGTTCTCTCCTACTTTGTGTCAGGATAGTGAGAGGGTTATGGTCGAGCTCCAGCTCTTGGGGCCCCTGTTTTCTGCCTCTCATGTTGTGGCAGGAAATTCTACTTTAATCTTGTATACTCTTGTATACCAATAAAATAAAGAATATGACGAAAACATACACGTGAATATTACAGTTATACGAACAAATAATAATTTTTTGAACATAAGAAAATCTACATAGGACATAAAGTGAACAAAAAATTAGAAATATTACAGAAATATATTCATAGAAAACCAGTGTATTCACCTAGTGTGTGTGTGTGTGTGTGTGTGTGTGTGTGTGTGTGTGTGTGTGTGTGTGTGTGTGTGTGTGTGTGTGTGTGTGTGTGTGTGCGTGCGTGCGTGCGTGTGTGTGTGCACGCGCCTGTATGCTTACAGGTGAGCACCTGCTTGGGCCACCCACTAGAGCCACCCACTGGCACTGTTATATTGTTCTAGATTAACAAAACAAAATGTTCCCCATTTGGCCAGTGCGCAGCGACACTCTTCACCTGCGACCTGTCACTCACTCTCCATGTCCGCCATTGTTCCTCCTCGCGTTTTCCCCCTCTTATCAAAGTTTTTATCTAGCGGTGTTCCTCTGGGTCTCATTACCTTAGTTAAACTTCCTCCCGACGGAGAGCTACGTGCGTCCTGTTGTGTGGTGTTGCGAGCGACGGACGGACGGACGTCGACTAGCTGGTGGTACCAGATGGGTATGACGGGGTGCAGACCTTGTTGGTTCACTTCCTGGTGGGTGAGGCGGTGTCCGGGCCACATCCATCACCACAGCCCAGCCCATAACCTTCAATGGCCCCCAAGCCCATGCTCCTGCTGGAGCCCATTAGTGCAACTATTACTACTCTTACTGATAGCGCCTCCATGGTACAGAAGACCGAGCGCTCTCGGGGCTTGAGTGAAGTTCATGATAATTTAAAATTATCCTGAACCTCACTCAGGTTCACTCCTTACCTGAACCTCACTCAGGTTCACTCCTTACCTGAACCTCACTCAGGTTCACTCATTACCTGAACCTCACTCAGGTATGTTGAAATACACGAAATTGAGGTTCGTGAATATCTCTTGAGGTGGGAGGGAAGCCAAGCCAGTTACTATGGAGAGAGGAGGGTTTTGGCGGTGATCCAACACTATCAGAATGGTGGGAGGGGGGGGGGGGGAAGGAAATGTGGGAGGGAGAGCAGGGGGGAACATGGGAGGGGTTGAAGGGAGAGAGGGAGGGAAGGAGGTAGGAAGAATACATATGTTTTCGTGCCTAAGGCGCCTGAAGGATCGACATTCTGATGTTTGTTGTTTTAGATTCAGCTACTGGGAACAAAGAGTTGCAAGTAGCACGGGCTATGGTGAGCCCGTAGTGGACTTGCCTGGCACAGGAGCGGGGCAACTAGCACAGGCTATGGTGAGCCCGTAGGGGACTTACCCGGCACAGGAGCGGGGCTGTAACTATGAGAGATTAGTATATGCTGTGTATGTGAGTATATTGCCGTTTACGGGGGTTTAGGGGTCAGTAACCCCTAACTGAACCTAACTTGTTAGGGTCAATAACTTCCAGGCATGATTAACTCACTGACCCGAGCAGGTTCGTCTGGCGTTACTCCTGCTCCCTGGCTCATGACCTCAAGCGTGTCTGGGGTCAAGGTCAGTAAACATGTGTTCGGGCGCGCCGCTCTCACACCCCCAACACCACCATGGCGCCAACTCTCCCGCTTATTAAAAATTTCTGGTAGAGTGAACTTGAAGATCCAAGGCCCTGTGGGGGTGGGTGTGGGGGTGGGTTTGGGGGTAGGGGGTGGGGGTGGGGGTGGGTATGGGGGTAGGGGGTGGGTGTGGGAAGAGAAGTGGGGGGGAGATGGGAGGATCAACAAAACCTAGGAGGCAATAGAAGTCATGAACGATTCTTAGAAGCGCTGGAAAATAAGTACCCCCATCAAACGTTTCAAATAATACACATTGCGCACCGAAACCCAGAGACCATTATTCTTGACAGACACCCGGTAAAAACATACAAATGCAGACCACACACTAGAAGGTGAAGGGACGACGACGTTTCGGTCCGTCCTGGACCATTCTCAAGTCGTCCAGGACGGACCGAAACGTCGTCGTCCCTTCACCTTCTAGTGTGTGGTCTGGTCAACATACCTCAGCCACGTTATTGTGACTCATCGCCTGCATACGAATGCAGGCAAAGGACTGCCACTTAAAAAATCAATAGAACAAGATACAAAATTCACTTAAACATCAGACTAAACAAATAAAAAACAGCCAGAGGCAAACTGATCCCGTAACCTCCCGCCTCCCCGGTGGAGTGGGAAACAAATTGTCAGGGTTTCTTTCACACTGATGCCTCTGTTCACCTAGCAGTAAATAGGTACCTGGGAGTTAGACAGCAGCTACGGGCTGCTTCCTGGGAGTGTATAACAAAAAGGAGGCCTGGTCGAGGACCGGGCCGCGGGGACGCTAAGTCCCAAAATCATCTCAAGGTAACCTCAAGATTGACACACACACACACAGCTACACTTATACAAGACTCTAGTCTGGTCACATCTCTAATACCCTTCAGTTGTTGTTAAAGATTCGCTACCCGGAACAAAGTTCCAAGTAGCACGGGCTATGGTGAGCCCGTAGACCCTTCAGTACCTCGACATACCGTAAGGAAAACTAATATGCAAAAGCTACAAGCAGTGCAAAAACAAGGCACTAAGAAGAGCAACAAAACACCGTCCACTGAATGACCACACGAACCAGGAGCTCAATTAGAGTTCTGAACATTCAACCACTAAACATCAGACTACAACAGCAAGCCACCAGGATGCGCAACACCATCGAGGTGCTCGAAGACCCAATACTTGACACGCTAATTCAAGAAGAGACATTACACCCTGCAGCTGGTGGCCCAAGAGCCCCGACCGTCTATTAAGCCCCACGATACATAATTCCAAGATGGATTTCACACCAACGCCCCTCTCTCTCCTCCATCAAAAAATTATACACAAGCAAGTGAGAGTGCATATTTAAATGGTACTCAAGTATTATGGATGTACAGGCATCCATACATGTTGAAATACACGAGACAAACTTTACAGTCATTCACAGCCATCTGACAATAGAGCAAGCTTACCTTAGCATCCAAACACAGACACACACACACACAGACACACACACACACACACACACACACACACACACACACACACACACGCATATCGTGTCAGCAAGGTGAACAGCCCGTCTGCTTATATAACTCTGTTGGTGTCGTTGTTTTAGATTCAGATACTCGGAACAAAAAGTTCCAAGTAGCACGAGCTATGGTGAGGCCGTAGAGGACTTACCTGGCACAGGAGCGGGGCTGTAACTTTGCTCTGTCATAACTCTGTTTTCCGTATTTTTTAAACTTTCTCTTTCACCTGCACCTGTCCACCCCATCCCCCCAGACAAAAAGCCGTCGACTCTGTAGCGTCGGCGGCCACTCTGCACACACCAGGTATCATCCGGGAGAAATAATTTATTCGACTCTAGGGGCTGAAAAATCTTGCTTCCTCCCCAGACCTGAATAATTTGTTTGCAAGACTTCTGGGATCAACTTCCAGCTAATTACACCATGTTATGACAGGTGTCGTGATAGGTGTTTGGGACAGGTGTCATGACAGGTGTTTGGGACAGGTGTTGACACATTTTGAAAACATATATTTTACTACAATATAAAAATATAATCTATATATAGAAGATTGAATGCCTGCTTGTCTATCTAAGGCTGGAGGCCAGATGTTTGAGGCTAGCCCCACCCACCTTTGCAGGGGGAATGGTCTGAGACACGGGACGGGCATGGGTTGGTCAGGGTCGCAGGAATGCAAGAGGGAACAGCGTATCATGGTCACATGTTGTCTCTTGTTGCTTATCAGTTAGACATTAAAACACAGACAGGAAGAAAAGAAGGGGAGAGGGAGGAAGGATGTTCGATGATTAGGGGAGAAGAGGGAAGGAGAGGTTTGAAAGGTGCGAAAGGGGGAGAGGGGGGATGTGTTAGAAGAGAAAGCTGGGTGGGAGAGGGGAGGAAAGAGGGTGAAGGACGGAGAGGGGATAGGGAGAGATATGAGAGGGGACGGAGCGTGGGAGCGCGGAGGTGAAAGAGAAAGACCTACCCAGAGCCAAGTACCCATTTCAGTATTAAATAAAATGATCTAACTAGACGACAAATCAAGGGAGGTTGCTCTTCAAGCTAGCCAGCCAATCAGAAGGACTTTTGTCTTCCCACCAATAGCAGGGGAACCCGCCAAAACTGCCTTGGCTCCGCCAATCAGGTGTGCATCTTTCCCGCCAGATCCACGGTCTTCCTGTCATATTAAAAGGACGAAGCGCGCACCTGAGGGTCTTCACGTTGAAGACGTAATCCCAGGAAGAGCGGGTGTTTGATGTCTTCGTCCCGGGCGCCACCTGGGTCTCACACCTTCACATAATGCCACATTGATCAATTGAATATCATATGGATATGAAGTCTTATACATGTGAGAGGAAAGATCTGGTTATTACAGATACGGTACGGTGGCGGAAATCATTTTTCCTAACATATTTCTCAAAGCATAATCTGGGTCCTAATCGCAAGGTAACGCAAAGCCTGGGTCCAGGAGTTTGACCCATAGATAAAATTAAAACCTTGAGGCGCCCATAACTATTCGAAACTTATAGAACCCCTTGGCTAACGAACTCCCTACAGCTAACGAATCCTCAGTTGAAAAGGTCATCGCTGCAATATGTTGGGCTCTGAGGTTATATTCATGGTAGGCTCTGTGTAAAAGAGACGCGCCTTAAAAATACAGGAATATTTGATCGAAGTGTCGCGTCCGAATACCGGAGGGGCCCTCCCAGGACGTGTCAGGCTACCGGAGGGGCCCTCCCTTCCAGGACGCGTCAGACCACCGGAGGGGCCCTCCCTTCCAGGACGCGTCAGACTACCGGAGGAGCCCTCCCTTCCAGGACGCGTCAGACTACCGGAGGGGCCCTCCCTTCCAGGACGTGTCAAGCTACCGGAGGGGCCCTCCCTTCCAGGACGTGTCAGACTACCGGAGGGGCCCTCCCTTCCAGGACGTGTCAGCCTACCGGAGGGGCCCTCCCTTCCAGGACGTGTCAGACTACCGGAGGGGCCCTCCCTTCCAGGACGCGTCAGACTACCGGAGGGGCCCTCCCTTCTAGGACGCGTCAGACTACCGGAGAGGATGGGGGTCCCCCACCAGGATGCGTCAGATACTCTTCCGCCCTAAGGTCGTCCCAGCAGCTGGAGACCCGACGAAGGTGACCAAGGGTTAGCGAGGCGTCCTACGGGACAGGAAAGGAGCCCGGTAACGAGGCTTCCTGACTTCTCTACCAGGAAGCCACCGCTGAACAATCCAGTAGAGGGGCTCTATATCCTCTTTATCTTTTAAATAAACATGTGTGTTAGAGCATAAGAATGTGTGTGTGTGTGTGTGCGTGGGTCATGTGTGCGCACGGGAGAGAAATCTATATACATTAACCATCATTTCAATTTTTTCCCCCGTCCGCCGGACTTCATGTTGACCCAACCCTCAGAGGTGACGAATAAGGCAGAGGAACATGTCTTGACCTCCCTCGACATGACAGCAACAAGGTCAAAGGTCAATTAGCAAAGGTGACGTGTCTTTTGTCTGCACCTGGGCATGGAGGGTCCAGTGTCACCTCTTTTATACCTTTTATCATTTAGTAGATAAAGAATAAGCGAGCCAGATAAAGCAGAATCCAGATAATAAACAAATAAATGGAGAATTCGTAATTAATATGAAACTAAATAAAACAGTAACTCAAATACATTTTAGTTGTGTTTATGACGAAGGAAAACCCGTACGATACAAACCTTCAAGAAAAAAAAAATACAATTAAAGTTTAAAATTATGACACCCATTACAAATTTCAGAATTATGGCTTTCGTAGAAATCGTTCTAGTTTGATCAGTCTTCATTATTTCCTAACGTCTACATTAAATATGCTCGACTAAAGCAAGGAAGTAGATATTTCTGGAGCTTCAGATATCATTTAATCAAGTTCCTTGTCGAAAAAAATCATAGAAATGATACAACTTGGGAATTATATAATATACAAATCTGAAATATGTTTAGCATCGAACGACACAAACTATACCATGACAAATAAACTGTATGGCGTCTATATAAAACAGCCAAATTCATTTAGTTTTAAAAGTAGTATTCATCGAAGCTATTTAATGCAAGTATTTAAGACAAAGAGCATGATAACCCCGACCCTCCCAAAAACACTACAACTTTCCAATGTCTAATATCACCCGAAACAATTATTATAACCTTAAAGGTATACCCTTTTGAGTCTAACGAAACGAGATAATTTGTTTTAATCGCCTAATAAACATATGGAACAGCTTACCAAATGCTATAATCCAGTGTAATACCGCGACTACATTTAAAATATAATTGAGAAATAAATGTCTTCAAATCCAAGCCTAGCGAACCACCGCCGAAAGCTCTCCATAAAAGAATAAATAGCCTAGTTTCGGTCCGGTGATTTCTTGCTTTTTGAACTCCTTTGTATAATATTTGAATTCTAAGATAATATTAAACTATTAATGAAAATTACTTACCCACGTGTCTTCTAGGTGGTGTATGTGTGTATATATATATATATAATATATGTCGGAAGCTTCAACAAACACTATTCCCTGCAAAATGTTGTGTAGATATGTTGTTGAGCAAGGCAATACAGCCCTTGCTCAGACAACACACATCCGCAGTGCGGCACCCCCTACCCAACACGCTTTCATACATTTGATATTGTGTATAATTCAAAACGGCATTTTTCCTCATATATGAATTAGTATTATTATATATATTATAATTTGGTGTGTAGTTCGCTTAGGTGTTTTGGTTCTATTGGGAATTATTTGTATTTGCAGAACGTGGGTTCAACCCGTCCTCGGACCAAGTTCATTCCATCCAGTGGTCGATCCCAAAGATGCATTCGTTGATTTTAACATGCTGTTCATTCAAAACAGGAATTTTATCAAATATAAAGTAATATTATTTTATATTAGCATATTGTACATATTTAGGCACGGGTTAGGTTCTGTTGGCGGTTATTTGTATTTGTAATACGTGGTTGAAGCATTTACAGCGTTGTGATTCGAACAGAATTCGTCAGTGAAGCACTTGTTCCGGAAGTGTTCGAACGAAATCAGTTGTGAGTCGTGTTTAACCAACCCGTCCTCGACTCAAGTCCATTACATTCAGCGGTCAACCCCCAGCCCGTCCTCCAAACAAAGATCCAAAAGTGATTCCATGCACCCGCCAAACCCCCCTGTTTATGAATGAAAAGCGGTTTACACACGACTCACAACTGCTGACATTCGAACATATCCGGAACAAGTGTTTCACTGACGAATTTTGTTCGAATCACAACGCTATAAATGCTTCACCCACGTACTACAAATACAAATAATCGCCAAAAGAACCTAAACACCTAACCTAACCTATCCTATGCCTATATATGCACAATATGCTAATATATTATAATACTAATTTATACTTGCGAAAATTCCCGTTTTGAATGAACAGTATGTTAAAATTTATGAATGCGTCTGTGGGGTTGCAATCCGTCCTCGACTCAAGTCCATTACATTCAGCGGTCAACCCCACAGACGCATTCATAAATTTTAACATACTGTTCATTCAAAACGGGAATTTTCTCAAGTATAAATTAATATTATAATATATTAGCATATTGTGTATATATAGGCATAAGATAGGTTAGGTTAGGTGTTTAGGTTCTGTTGGCTATTATTTGTATTTGTAGTACGTGGGTGAAGCATTTATAGCGTTGTGGTTCGAACAAAATTCGTCAGTGAAGCACTTGTTCCGGATATGTTCGAACGTCAGCAGTTGTGAGTCGTGTGTAAACCGCTTTTCATTCATAAACAGGGGGTTTGGCGGGTGCATGGAATCACTTTTGGATCTTTGTTTGGAGGACGGGCTGTTTATAGCGTTGTGATTCGAACAAAATTCGTCAGTGAAGCACTTGTTCCGGATATGTTCGAATGTCAGCAGTTGTGAGTCGTGTGTAAACCGCTTTTCATTCATAAACAGGGGGTTTGGCGGGTGCATGGAATCACTTTTGGATCTTTGTTTGGAGGACGGGCTGGGGGTTGACCGCTGAATGTAATGTACTTGAGTCGAGGACGGGTTGGTTAAACACGACTCACAACTGATTTCGTTCGAACACTTCCGGAACAAGTGCTTCACTGACGAATTCTGTTCGAACCACAGCGCTGTAAATGCTTCACCCACGTACTACAAATACAAATAATCGCCAACAGAACCTAAACACCTAACCTAACCTATGCCTATATATGCACAATATGCTAATATATTATAATATTAAGTTATATTTGAGAATATTATCTTTTTGAATGATTAGCATGTTAAAATTTATGAAGGCGTCTGTGGGGTCGACCGCTGGATGTAATGGACTTGAGTCGAGGACGGATTGCCCAACCAATGCCTAAATATGCACAGTATGCTAATATATTCAATATTAATTTATATTTGAGAAAATTCCTATTCCTGTTTTAATGAACTGCATGTTAAAATTAATGAATGCGTCTTTGGGATTGCCCGCTGGATGGAATAGGCTTGGTCTGAGGACGGGTTGTTGTCATTCATGAACAGACTGTTTGGCGACAGGATCAACGAGCATTTGGACCTCGTTTGTGAGGAAAGGCTGAAATAATTGCCAAAAGAACAGAAAAACTAAGCCTACCATAGGCCTAATTATACGCAAAATGAACAAAAATAATAATATTTAATGATCGGTTAATACATTAAAATTTCTGAATGCATCATTTAGGACGAGCGCGGTGGACGATCATAGCTTGAGGAGGATGGGTGTAAAGAGCTTTCCCTTCATAGAGAGGATGGCGGCTCTATTGAAGCTACACTACCTGGGGGAAATATTTTGAGGACGGGTTGCCATGCCTGCATTGCCCTCGAGGGCGGATCTCACCTAGGCTATATATAGCCTTAGCAAAGCAACTCCTTTAGCAAAGTTGGCTGTAGAGGTTATTCTGCTCTTTCATCACTCGCCGGTCAGTTTAGGGGTTTGTCTACTCCAGCCCGTCCTCCAAACAAAGATCCAAAAGTGATTCCATGCACCCGCCAAACTCCCTGTTTATGAATGAAAAACGGTTTACACACAACCCGTCCTCGACTCAAGTCCATTACATCCAGCGGTCAACCCCACAGACGCATTCATAAATTTTAACATGCTGTTCATTCAAAACGGGAATTTTCGCAAGTATAAATTAATATTATAATATATTAGCATATTGTGTATATATAGGCATAGGATAGGTTAGGTTAGGTGTTTAGGTTCTGTTGGCGATTATTTGTATTTGTAGTACGTGGGTGAAGCATTTATAGCGTTGTGATTCGAACAAAATTCGTCAGTGAAGCACTTGTTCCGGATATGTTCGAACGTCAGCAGTTGTGAGTCGTGTGTAAACCGCTTTTCATTCATAAACAGGGGGTTTGGCGGGTGCATGGAATCACTTTTGGATCTTTGTTTGGAGGACGGGCTGTTACACACGACTCACAACTGCTGACGTCCGAACACTTCCGGAACAAGTGCTTTACTGACGAATTTTGTTCGAACCACAACGCTGTAAATGCTTCACCCACGTACTACAAATACAAATAATCACCAACAGAACCTAAACACCTAACCTAACCTATGCCTATATATTCACAATATCCTAATATGTTATAATATTAGTTTATACTTGAGAAAATTCCCGTTTTGAATGAACAGCATGTTAATATTTATGAACGCGTCTGTGGGGTTGACCCCTGGACGTAATGGACTTGAGTCGAGGACGGGTTGGTCTACTCACAGGTTTTTCTCTTTTGCTGATTTAGGAAGTTGTCTCTGCTTCTGGATCTTCTCACACCAGCTGCTATTCTCATAATTTTACATTTATCCAGATTAAAGTCAAATAGACATTTTTTTGGTCTCTACAGTGTATCTAGGGAATTGTGAAGGCCACAAATCAGTGTGTTTACACCTAGTGAAGCATGTGAGCAACAACAAGGTGGTATTTACCTAACAAAGTCTACGAGTGAGGTCTAGTTCTTTAATGCCTCGGGGACCAATCTTGTTGAGCCTGTTGCCTTACAATTTATCTGATCTGATGTTCAAATTGTTTGTCGAACCTGGGGCCAGATTCACGAAGCAGTTATGCAAGCACTTACGAACCCGTCCACCTTTTCTCAATATTTGGCGGCTCTGTTTACAATTATTATAAATGTAACCAAACTGCTTAATAAATGTAACCAAAGCCGTCAAATATTGAGGAAAGATGTACACGTTCGTAAGTACTTGCGTAAATGCTTCGTGAATCTGGCCCCTGGTCTTAAAGTTGTGGATGGAGGTTGTTTCCACAACTTCTTCTTTCAGAACATTCCACTTAATCGTCCGATACAAGTATTTCCTTCCATCCATTCGGCTCATATGCGTTTCCAGCTTCCACCTGTGTCCTCTTGTCCTACTTTCTCTCAGTTTGAAGAAGCTTTCTTTCTCCACCTTTTCTATTGCTCCTCAGTATCTTGTGTATTATGATCATATGTATCCTCTCTTGTTCCTTTTATCCTCTATGGTTGTGAGATTCAGTTCCATTAGCCTGTTTTCGTAGCTTAATCTTCTCACCAGTCTTATTGCAAACCTTTGTGTACTTTTCAGTCTTGGTTTTATGCTTCACAAGGTGTGAATTCTAGGCCGGTGCTGGAATACGAATTCCAATATTAGTCTAACAAACTGTGTAGATTGCCTTGTAGGAGTCCTAGTGTTAGTGTGTGTGTGTGTGTGTGTGTGTGTGTGTGTGTGTGTGTGTGTGTGTGTGTGTGTGTATTCTCGTAGATGTGTTTCAAGGGTTGAACTCTGCTCCTAGCCCCGCTTTTGGAACATTCTTAATCTAATACAATGACTTAACAGTGCTTGCACTTTTTCTTTACATTTAAAATTGTGTATTAAGTTAGTCTCAACCACTTCTCAATCGTTAGATTTTATAATAATTAGGCTACTCATCCACTTACTAACAACTCTAATACTGTCGGTTACCTAGACGTGCGTATGTGCGCGCGTGCGTATGTGCGGGCCGCGGCGAGGTGTTGGGTTAGCTGCGGCCTCTGAAGTACCGACAAGTATAAATCGATTATCGAACCATGTCACTCTCACCCACCAAAAATAAAAAATAACAATGAAAACCAATACGCTGATTCATAATATAAACGTAAACATCCTTTGCCATCCTATTGGTAGTTTATCACGCAAGCAAAACTATTTATCAAAGAAAACTTAAACACGACTTAGAAAAGTAAGGAAAATTAGATTTTTGGCCAAGAGCCCCGGTGACTGCTGACACTGAAGTGAGAGATGTTATCAGGGGAGACTGCATGAAGTATCTGTCGTAACGGGACCTCCTCTCCCACAACCTCTCTTCGGGGAGGAGATCCACTCAAGGGAATGGATTACCAACGACTACATAATTTGTGCTATTATCTACTCTCTATCTTAGGTTAGGTTAGGGTTACTTTTGGTTTGGTTAGGTTAGGTTTTGTTATGCTTGGTTAAAAGTTCATACGATGCTTTAACGATTGACGATAATGTGAAATATGGAATTCTAAAACTATTTCAGTGTGCCCGCGAATTCCGTTTACAACCAAATTCTTTAAAGAAAGCGTTTTCAGCATTTATATTTTATGCCAACGATTTCTATTCCATTAAAGATATAAGTTGAGACTAATCTCTGCTCACGGCAAAGGTTTATTCGCCAATTTACATGTAGAATATTACTGGAACCGCAATAGGCTTTCAGATCATGATAAATATCTAGATAACTATCCAGGAGGTTTGAGGCTGGGTGTGGTTTCTCTTAGTAATAAATTTACTGTGGGAGAGGGACGGGTTCCCTCTCTCCGCAACCCGTTCTCGCACTTTCTTACAGTCAATATTGACTTATTAAATAAGTGCATATGTGACATACTAATTTATTGTGAATTAACACAATAAATATACACAATAAATTAGTATATCACATATGCACGTATTTAATAAGTCAATATTGACTATACAAAAGTGCGAGAACGGGTTGCTCTCCCATACCACCTCATCCGTTCCTCTACCGGCTGAAGTCTACCTTGAGAAGGGAACTAATTTCTTAATTCTTCCTACTATTGCTGCTATCATCTGTTTTATAATGATTCTCATTGTAATTATTAATAATATTATTATTTTCATTACTATTACCATTAACCTAATTACATATGAATTAAATAATGACGACTCAGTTATCAGTTAGACAAATTACATTAAATAACAAACATAACTGAGGAAATAAACAGATATATAATTATTGCAGAAGCTTGGGTAAACTGTTGACAATCTCTGACATCCCAGCCAAGGAGCCGGTCGGCCGAGCGGACAGCACGCTGGACTTGTGATCCTGTGGTCCTGGGTTCGATCCCAGGCGCAGGCGAGAAACAATGGGCAGAGTTTCTTTCACGCTATGCCCCTGTTACCTAGCAGTAAAATAGGTACCTGGGTGTTAGTCAGCTGTCACGGGCTGCTTCCTGGGGGTGGAGGCCTGGTCGAGGACCGGGCCGCGGGGAGGTTACCTACCTTGAGGTGCTTCCGGGGCTCAGTGTCCCCGCGGCCCGGTCGTCGACCAGGCCTCCTGACGTTTCCCTGACGGGACACTAAAGCCCCGAAATCATCTCAAGATAGAACATCCGAGCTGTGTTAGTGACGGTGTTAAACAGACTCAACCCCGTTAACAGCAACATGGCTCACCTACGGAGCAACACATCTGGCCGGCTAGCAACACTTCTACTGCAACAATGATCATTTCGAAGCCTGTGTTTCGTTCGACATTTTATTGACTGCATATTTCTTAAAAGAAATATTCAGGCACATCATGGCTACTGTAGCAAGCTTCCGGTCAAGAGTTTTAGGAATATTTGACATTTCAGTGAACGAAATTAGTACGAGAAATAGTAATTACATCGGAAGTGAACATGGAAATGTAATTATAGTCACATGGAAAATAATTACCCTAGAATTATTGATTACATCTAAGTTGATGAAGGCAAGTAAATAATCAATACAAAATATCGGAATTATCAGTAATCGTTGTTGATTTAATTCCAGGCTGGAGTGTAGTTATCAAATTATAAATTATACGTCACAGTGAATTAAGTACATTACAACAGTAGACGCAGCGTCCAGAAGAGAGGATAACTAATGCTGGCTAGACTAGTCATTATCTTCACATATCCACAAGAATTACATTAACATTTTTAAGGCCGCAATCTACATTATCCTGGAATCTCCAATTGCAATCTTCAACACGTCACAGGATTAAAGTTAACTTAGCATTTATACACATAAAAATATGTGTGTAAATCACGAAAATAAACACGTGATTAAAAATGTGACAGTGTCAGACCACGGAGGAAAATTGAAACAGGAATTTCCTTAAGTACTTTCGTATATTAATACATCTTCAGAAGGAGTGATTTTACAGGTCAAGTATTGGACATAAATAGGCATGACGGGACGTCGAATCGACGGCAGAATGGTCCGTCCTGGATCATTCTCAAGTCGATGGAATGGACCATTCCATTCTCAATCGACTTGAGAATGGTCCAGGATGGACCGAAACGTCGTCGTCCCTTCACCTTCTAGTGTGTGGTCTGGTCAACATTCTTTAGCCACGTTATTGTGACTCATCGCCTGCATCTTCACTACTCACCATCTTCATCAGTGTAACCATCTTTCCTTCACTATCTTCCTCACTGTAAGTCTCTTATCCACATACCCTCTCCTTCACCACATTCATTATTCTACACCACCTTCCCTACTCTTCACCACCTTCCCTACCCTTCACCACCTTCCCTACCCTTCACCACCTTCCCTAACCTTCACCACCTTCCCTACCCTTCACCACCTTCCCTACCCTTCACCACCTTCCCTACCCTTCACCACCTTCCCTACCCTTCACCACCTTCCCTACCCTTCATCACCATCCCTACCCTTCACCACCTTCCCTACCCTTCACCACCTTCCCTACCCTTCACCACCTTCCCTACCCTTCACCACCTTCCCTACCCTTCATCACCATCCCTACCCTTCACCACCTTCCCTACTCTTCACCACCTTCCCTACCCTTCACCACCTTCCCTACCCTTCACCACCTTCCCTACCCTTCACACCTTCCCTACCCTTCATCACCATCCCTACCCTTCACCACCTTCCCTACTCTTCACCACCTTCCCTACCCTTCACCACCTTCCCTACCCTTCACCACCTTCCCTAACCTTCACCACCTTCCCTACCCTTCACCACCTTCCCTACCCTTCACCACCTTCCCTACCCTTCACCACCTTCCCTACCCTTCACCACCTTCCCTACCCTTCATCACCATCCCTACCCTTCACCACCTTCCTTACCCTTCACCACCTTCCTACCCTACCCTTCACCACCTTCCTACCCTTCACCACCTTCCTACCCTTCACCACCTTCCCTAACCTTCACCACCTTCCCTACCCTTCACCACCTTCCCTACCCTTCACCACCTTCCCTACCCTTCATCACCATCCCTACCCTTCACCACCTTCCCTACCCTTCACCACCTTTCCTACCCTTCACCACCTTCCCTACCCTTCACCACCTTCCCTACCCTTCACCACCTTCCCTACCCTTCACCACCTTCCCTACCCTTCACCACCTTCCCTACCCTTCACCACCTTCCCTACCCTTCACCACCTTCCCTACCCTTCACCACCTTCCCTACCCTTCACCACCTTCCCTACCCTTCACCACCTTCCCTACCCTTCACCACCTTCCCTACCCTTCACCACCTTCCCTACCCTTCACCACCTTCCTTACCCTTCACCACCTTCCCTAACCTTCACCACCTTCCCTACCCTTCACCACCTTCCCTACCCTTCACCACCTTCCCTACCCTTCACCACCTTCCCTACCCTTCACCACCTTCCCTACCCTTCACCACCTTCCCTACCCTTCACCACCTTCCCTACCCTTCACCACCTTCCCTACCCTTCACCACCTTCCATAACCCTTTATCAATTTCCTTTCATTCCCGTAATCTTAGTGAGGATGGAGTTTTTCTTATTTAGTAAGATGGGAAATTACTATCATCTGACATTTAATGCAAAGAAAGGGGGAGGGAGGCATGGAGCTGAACTCCAACCGACCAGTTACCTATGACCGTCCCCGGACACTGACCCGTCACCCTGCAAAGTTTAGTGGTGCTAGCCAAAAGCCTCTGGCTTCCCCAACCTCGAACATATATATTCCCTTTTACATATACACGCTTTGCGTATTAGTGGCTTTATTGAATATACATATTCTGAAACAATTAATAAGCCAATGTATCGTTTTCATATGTGTTTTTTTAAATAATTTTTTTTTATTGCTATAAATATTGAGAAAAATCCACAGTGGTCGTGATGAGGATTCGAACCTGTGGATTTTGGGGGAATTTGGGAAGGATTTTTTTTATTTCAGAGTGCATGGGGGTATTATTTACTATAAAAAGTCCGAAAATAGGACGTATATAACATTAATTAACTTCACAATGTAATATTTCACAATCCTTCAGCATCCAACTGCAGTTTACACTCTATGATGCTGCTAATATAAATTTAATTAAAACATTACCTGGTTTCATGAGTTTATAAACACGTCCCACACATGTTTTATTTTTTCTCCACCTCACATCAAACAGATTATGCCTCTACTTCACAGCAAATTCCTATTAGGTCCTTCCCGGCTTAAATATTCGGTGTTGTAAACTCTGTCAACGAATGCTACAATGAATAATTCATATCCGAACACGTCATGTAAATCTGGACCGGACAGCTCGCGAGCTCCGAGAGGTCATGGGATTATGTAACGCTGCTGATTACTCTGTGTCACAACATCTGTATTTTGTATACGCAACCGCTGGTGTTCACAGTGGTGCTTAGTAACTGATGCACAGACAGAACACTGACTCGCCACAGCTACGCTGACTCATTGACGTACTGCCTCCACACTGACGCAGCTACCACACTGAAGCAGCTACTACACTGACGTAGCTACCACACTGAAGCAGCTACCACACTGACGCAGCTACCACACTGACGCAGCTACCACACTGAAGCAGCTACCACACTGAAGCAGCTACCACACTGACGCAGCTACCACACTGACGCAGCTACCACACTGATGCAGCTACCACACTGACGCAGCTACCACACTGATGCAGCTACCACACTGACGCAGCTACCACACTGAAGCAGCTACCACACTGACGCAGCTACCACACTGATGCAGCTACCACACTGACGCATCACCACTACTCCACTTCACCGTAACGTGAGAGGAATGTTGCACTTACGTGCTGGCAATGACCTCGTTGATAACGTTTAAATATAATTGCTCTATCTATACAATATATAAAAAATATGTCTGTCTATATGAGTTCATAAAATGAATGACATCTTGTGTGTCACACCATTGAGAGTAGTATATTTCATATATATATATATATATATATATATATATATATATATATATATATATATATATATATATATATATATATATATATATATATTTATATATATATATATATATAACAATAAACTCATAACAATATCTGAAAAAGCTTAAAACAGCAGGGAAATTCAATATGGCGTCCAAATGATGTTATTAAATTTACTGTCACGCGCACCCTAGTATTTTATAGTGTGTATGGCGTATATAAAGGCATTAGAGGTGGCCAAGGTTCTTAGTGGCCGCTTAGACAGTATTACTTTGTGAAGCTCCCTTCCGTAACTCTCCGTCACACGGATTAACTGCCGGTTTAGAGGTCCAAACTTGGGTAATTTCGCATAAACGAGACCTCACCTCGATGTGAACTTAACACCTGAACACCCTTAGAGACGGTGCTGGACAGTTACAAGTAAATAAAGCCAGAATTTTAAGTCAACGTTGCTTCCAAATGAAGTCAAAGTTCGCTAGCCTGGAAAAAATCTAGTTTTTTTTACATGTTTCTATACTTAATTAGTTGACTTGACTAATTTACAATAACTTGTAAATTAATTTCTCCGTAATGGCGCTTTGCAAACTTTATCGTGGGTTACGTCTGCAATAGTAAAGTACCAAAGTAAAGTTGTGTATTGTATTTTCCCACATAGCGAGACAGTTTGAAGGTTTTTTTCACATGTTTTGCAGTCATTATTAATTTGTTTAATATCATCAGATGCTCAGAGAGTCACTTGCAACTAGCCCCCAGGAGAGTCGCGTCAAAATCCACCACTCAAAGAAAGTTACACAGCAGGTAGGAGGAGCAGTCACGAAAAAGCTAAATAAACTCTTGGAATAATCAAGCCAAGGATTGAATTACCTTCGACTACGAAGGGTGTGATTCAGTTGTATAAACCTTTGGTTCTCTGGTTCAGTTGTATAAACCTCTAGTTCTCTGGTTCCGTTGTATAAACCTTTGGTTCTCTGGTTCAGTTGTATAAACCTCTAGTTCTCTGGTTCCGTTGTATAAACCTTTGGTTGTCTGGTTCAGTTGTATAAACCTCTGGTTCTCTGGTTCAGTTGTATAAACCTCTGGTTCTCTGGTTCAGTTGTATAAACCTCTGGTTGTCTGTTTCAATTGTATAAACCTCTGATTCTCTGGTTCAATTGTATGAACCTCTGATTCTCTGGTTTAATTGTATGAACCTCTGGTTCTCTGGTTCAACTGTATGCACCTCATTTGGATTACTGTATCTAAGCATGGAGGTTATCTTGAGATGATTTCGGGGCTTAGCGTCCCCGCGGCCCGGTCCTCGACCAGGCCTCCTTTTTGTTACACATCCCCTTGAAGCAGCCCATAGCAGCTGTCTAACTCCCAGGTACCTATTTACTGCTAGGTGAACAGAGGTATTAAGGTGAAAGAAACTTTGCCCATTTGTTTCCGTCTCCGCCGGGGATCGAACCCGGAACCTTAGGACTACGAATCCCGAGTGCTGTACACTCAGCCGTCAGAGAAAGTGCAACACCGTGCAACAAAAATCATTCCAGAGCTAAGTCGACCAGACCACACACTAGAAGGTGAAGAGACGACGACGTTTCGGTCCGTCCTGGACCATTCTCAAGTCGATTGTCATCACACTCGACTTGAGAATGGTCCAAGACGGACCGAAACGTCGTCGTCCCTTCACCGTCTAGTGTGTGGTCTGGTCAACTTACTTTAGCCACGTTATTGTGACTCATCGCCTGCAGAGCCAAGTCAACTCACGTATCAGGAACGGTTGAGGGCCACAGGGCTAACAACACTACAGACCAGGCATGACAGGGCGGATCGCATGGAAACTTTTAAAATACTGAACAATTTGGAGGATGTTGATCCGGTAAATTTCCTCAAAAGGTCAGAGGTAAAATAAACAAGGAGCAATGGTTTCAAGCTCAACGAGTCACACTGTAGGACTGAGAACAGGAGTTTCTTCTCACCCATAGGATTATTAACTCATGGAACCGCCTACCCGCCGAACCCGTAAATATCAAAATCTTTTAAATTTCAAAGTACAACTTGAAAAGATCATCAAGGCAAATGGTGGGACCTTCGACAAATCGCCGGCTTTCTGTCCTCGTCAAGGCCACTAATGCTAGTGACCTTCAGGTAAATTCAGGTAATAACTAGCTAGCAGGACCTAGCAACTAGCGGACGCTTGGGGACAACCTATCACACTATAGCTCATTTTTGTTTTCAAACATTTTATAACCATATAGATGTATATTTTTGGGCGAGGTACCGCCATGTTTATTTAAAATTGCTGCAATCTAAATTCTTGAGGAGCACAGGTCATCACAGACCTAATGCATCGCGTTTTTCGATCTGGAACGGAAATTAAGTTAAAATAAAATTGAAAAATGGCGTCGAGTTTTTTTTTTATCCAAGTTGGCCACTGAAACTTCAACACCAGACTGGAAATCCTGTCGCAAATATGGCGGCGAAGGAGTTTTGTGTTGGCATGTTCATAGAGCTTCATAGAAAATGGGACCTTGTAGCTTATCAAAATTGGGACCTTGTAATGCCTTGAGTGAAGGGTTACCCTGTAATGCTTAGAGTGAAGAGGTACCTTGCTTGCATCTTGCACAAGGTACCTATGTAGACCTTTAGTGGACTATGCAACACATTTTTGATCCTAGTAACAATAGGACAGTGCTTAGCATTATATGAAATTGGGCCTTTTGCTGACTCCATTAGAAAATGGCTCAAGAGCTCAGCCATATAGAAAATGAGACCTTATCCATAAGCTAATATAGAACCAGACTACGTGAGAAAAAATTGGATCGCTAGAACACATACAAAACTCACCCCAAATAGAAAATGTATACGAGATTAACATGAAATGATATTATTCATTTTATCTTGTAAAATCTACAAAGAACGTATTAAAAGCCTCAAAGAAAATGGAAAGTTATAGGATGTTTGAACTTGACTTTCACGGAACAGATCGATGTATCGACTGCAGTATTAACAATGTCCAGTACAATCTCATAGAGCCTCACTACCCATCACTTTCACCACCTATCACCATCACCATCTTACCTTGTGGTTACCTAGTGTTGGTTCCGGGGCTTAGCGTCCCCGCGGCCCGGTTCTAGACCAGGCCTCCTCGTTGTAGGACTGGTCAACCAAGCTGTAGGGCGCGACTGCTCGCAGCCTGGTTGATCAGGTATCCTTTGGTGGTGTTTATCAAGTTCTCTCTTGAACACTGAGGGGTCAGCCAGTTATGTGTAGTGGAAGCGTGTTGAACAGTCTCGGGCCTCTGATGTTGATAGTTCTCTCTTGAACACTGTGAGGGGTCGGCCAGTTATGTCCCTTATGTGTAGTGGAAGCGTGTTGAACAGTCTCGGGCCTCTGATGTTGATAGTTCTCTCTTGAACACTGTGAGGGGTCGGCCAGTTATGTCCCTTATGTGTAGTGGAAGCGTGTTGAACAGTCTCGGGCCTCTGATGTTGATAGTTCTCTCTAGAACACTGTGAGGGGTCAGCCAGTTATGTGTAGTGGAAGCGTGTTGAACAGTCTCGGGCCTCTGATGTTGATAGTTCTCTCTCAGAGTACCTATTGCACCTCTGCTTTTAACTGGTAACTGGTACTGTAACTGACTGGTAAATAGAACTGGTAACAGGCACTGCAACTGGTAACTGGCAACGTAACTACCTAGTCAGTGTTAAATGGCCTCGTTTAAGAGATTGAACTAATAACACTCAGAAGTTGGTGTAATTTACAAGTTACGTCGACCAATTTGACCGTCTTGGGATGTAAATATGTAAATGATCACTTGCTGCTGGATATATGCCACAGTTTGAATGTAAATTGGTCAATATATCAAAATGTTGAAGTCATTTTGTGTGAACTATCGGCGAGGAACTTCAAGTATTTGACATTATATTGACAAATGTTGTAAGGCTCTACTAGGGTTTTATTGTGTATCTGAATAGTGAGAAGAAGAAGGAACAGGAGAACAAGAGGCAGGGGGAAGAGAAGAACAGGGGAGGAGGAGGAGGAGGAGAAAGTATATATGGTTACAAAGACTGAACCCATTGCTGGTGTTTGCTTACAAAGACTGAACCCATGCTGGTGTTTGCTTACAAAGACTGAACCCATGCTGATGTTGGCTTAGAAAGACTGAACCCATTGCTGATGTCTGCTTACAAAGACTGAACCCATTGCTGGTTTGTGCTTACACAGTCTGAACCCATGCAGGTGTTGGCTTAGAAAGACTGAACCCATGCTGATGTTTCGTTATAAAGACTGAACCCATGCTAATGTTTGCTTACAAAGACTGAACCCATTGCTGGTGTTTGCTTACACAGTCTGAACCCATGCAGGTGTTGGCTTAGAAAGACTGAACCCATGCTGATGTTTCGTTATAAAGACTGAACCCATGCTGATGTTTGCTTACAAAGACTGAACCCATGCTGATGTTTCGTTATAAAGACTGAACCCATGCAGGTGTTGGCTTAGAAAGACTGAACCCATGCTGATGTTTCGTTATAAAGACTGAACCCATGCTGATGTTTGCTTTCATGACTGAACCCATGCTGATGTTTCTTTACAAAGTCTCAGCCTTCCAAATGTTCCTCTGCTCTTCTTGCTATCTTCTCCATCCCCACGACCGGTGTGGACGCAGTCTGCATTCTAGCGGCCCCTTCTCTTTCCCTTTGTTGTATATCGGCGCCACACTGGCGGTCATCCAGTCTTCTGATAGTTGAGTGACTTCATGTACAGCTTTACAAGCGGCCGGAACACGGCTTATGGGCTTTGTTTTACCCGGTTCCGGCGGGTGTCTGGTGTTGGGAGCCGTCCGGCGACACCCGTCCTGTCAGCTATGGTATCCCACCTCTTCTTGTCCCTTGTTGCTAAAAGCCTCTCGGAATCACCTTGTAACTCCCTCATACGTGTCCTACCCCTCCTTCCTGGTCTCGGGTTAACCATTGTTCCTCTGCTGTTGTGCTCTCTTGGTTGACAGGTTAGGCTTTGGGGGGGGGGAGGGAGAGGGAATTATCAAGGGGAAAGCGCCTAAGTCATTACGACTATATAGCACTTGGAATGGGTCAGGATAAGGATTTGGGATGGGACGGAGGGAAGGGAATTATGCCCAACCACTTGGACGGTCGGAGATTGAACGCCGACCTGCATGAAGCGAGACCGTCGCTCTACCGTCCAGCCCAAGTGGTTGGACTTGGGCTGGAATGTGAGTTCTGTCTTGATCTATGATGGTGTTTTCAAATTGCTTTTTTTATGAGTCTTTTGTTTCATTGAGATATAGGCTCTTGACTGTTCTGCACGTCTGTTTGTCCTTTGCTGTACTAATCTTCTCTCTGTTTTTGGCTGTTCTATAGTTTTCGATGTTTTCGTCTGCTGTGGTGTTGAGCGTTACAAGCCGTGATACACGCCAACTCTACCATTGGCTAAATTTGCATCCCATCAAAATACGTCTACTGACACAAACTGCAGCAAAATGCTATTGCCTCGGGGGTTTCCATCTAACAATCCTTCAAGGAGTGCCGGACCAACCGGGCTGTGGTGGGTATGTGGGCCTGCGGGCCGCTCCAAGCAACAGCCTGGTGGACCAAACTATCACGAGTCGAGCCTGGCCTCGGGCCGGGCTTGGGGAGTAGAAGAACTCCCAGAACCCCATCAACCAGGTATATGTGGGCCTGCGGGCCGCTCCAAGCAACAGCCTGGTGGACCAAACTCTCACGAGTCGAGCCTGGCCTCGGGCCGGGCTTGGGGAGTAGAAGAACTCCCAGAACCCCATCAACCAGGTATATGTGGGCCTGCGGGCCGCTCCAAGCAACAGCCTGGTGGACCAAACTCTCACAAGTCAAGCCTGGCCTCGGGCCGGGCTTGGGGAGTAGAAGAACTCCCAGAACCCCATCAACCAGGTATATGTGGGCCTGCGGGCCGCTCCAAGCAACAGCCTGGTGGACCAAACTCTCACAAGTCAAGCCTGGCCTCGGGCCGGGCTTGGGCAGTAGAAGAACTCCCAGAACCCCATCAACCAGGTATCAACCAGGTAATCCAATCAAGAATCACCAATAACCGTTAAATGGTTGACGTCCAAAATTTAATAATTTGGCTGCTACTTCAAACACATGATTTATGATTTCTGAACCTTGACCAGACAATACCTCCATTAAAGGAAAAAATTCCTGTGTGCGTTCACCGCTGCTTCAGAAAATTCCTGAGCTGTCTTGTTCCTTATCAGACAAGCTATGGTAAAATATGTATACGTATCTAGAGACCCAAATATATATATTTGACACCAGTGAGAAAATCAGTAAGAGGTTTGAGAAGACTTCAACTGATTTTCTCATTGATCTGTCACATTGATGTGATTGCATTGTACATTTTACACCAATGTGTGTACAAGGTAAAGGTTTAAATAAAGCTATATCAACCCCTTTACAAACACGTAAAAACATAAGGTTAATTGTGAAGAGGAGCACATGGCTATATGCTCGTCAAACTAACTCTCATCAAAAATATCAAGGGCCTTTAAATCTTTCATTAATTACAATACATATTAACTCAATCAAAAACACTTTCCTAATCTATATAACATGTTTCCTTTCCCCTCAATAACCACTGAGGCACAGAATATCTCAAACATTTCACGACAAAACGCACACACACATTATACACGCTATCCCATCTATCACCAGATATATTCAACCCAAACGAGACCCTAATTCATCAAGCTGAACTCATCAAAACACACACAGGTTGCTATTATATTCAGCTCAATCTTGACCTAAAATATTTCTTCACGTGAAAAGCCCAGTTCGTTACCATTATGTGGTTGGCTTGTCTGCTGCCTGCTTCCTGTGGTACATTGTCCTGCACTCAACACGACTGTGAGACTCCCCAATCACTTCTACAAAGCTCATTACCAATCTTTGACACGACTATCTTACAGAGAGAGAGAGAGAGAGAGAGAGAGAGAGAGAGAGAGAGAGAGAGAGAGAGAGAGAGAGAGAGAGAGAGAGAGAGAGAGAGAGAGAGAGAGAGAGAGAGAGGGCCAAGGAGAAGGTAGAGGGAGATGGAGCAAGGGAGGGGGAGAGCAGTGGTAGTGTTGGTGGGGTAGTGGTCAATATTCTCTTGACACTGTAGATGATGAACAGTGAATTGTTGCTCTCACCTCTAATGGTCCACTCTCTCCCTCTCTCAACCACTCTCCCCCTTCCAAACCTCACACACACACACACACACACACACACACACACACACACACACACACACACACACACAAAGAGGACCAAAGAGCCAAAGCTCAACCCCCGCAAGCACAATTAGGTGAGGTGAGTACACACACACACACAAACACACACACACACACACACACACACACACACACACACACACACACACACACACACACACACACACACACACGATCTAAGTCACCATAAAATGAACGGCAATTTAAATGTTGATTTGAAAGAAATGTCTATCTTCTATTTCCTTGAATTATCTCTTTCCTCTTCTCAGGTATATCTCTCTCAGCCTCCTTTGTATTCTCTCTCCTATCTCACTGGTTCTTCCTCCATCTTCCTCATACTTTCTCTATCATTTCACTATGTCTCGCGTTCTCTTTCTCTCCTTTCTTTGTACTGTTTTGTCATTTCACTCTTTTCTCTCATTTTCAGTAAGGGAGATAATAGGAAAAGGGTGCATTCGCCTCACCCCTTGCAAAGGCTCCCTTGCTCCCAATCGCTCCTATTAGTGCTATGAGAAAGGGAGCCTCTTGTCTGCCAACTCACGAATACAGATCTCCATAATTGGCATTTGGCCAATCAAAACCCGTTATTTTGGCTCTCTCGATCGTGAATGGAGACTTTCCGAGCAGGTCGAGAATTGAAGTCTGGTTCTTGCCTCGAGCCATTAATGCTGTGGCCAAATAATAGACAAAATGAGTGTTTGGATGGGAAATAATAGACAAAACGCTGGTCTGGTGGGAAATAATAGACATAGTGCGTGTTTGGGTGGGAAATAATAGACAAAGCGTTGGTCTGGTGGGAAATAATAGACATAGTGCGTGTTTGGGTGGGAAATAATAGACAAAGCGTTGGTCTGGTGGGAAATAATAGACATAGTGCGTGTTTGGGTGGGAAATAATAGACAAAACGCTGGTCTGGTGGGAAATAATAGACATAGTGCGTGTTTGGGTGGGAAATAATAGACAAAGCGCTGGTCTGGTGGGAAATAATAGACATAGTGCGTGTTTGGGTGGGAAATAATAGATAAAGCGCTGGTCTGGTGGAAAATAATAGACATAGTGCGTGTTTGGGTGGGAAATAATAGACAAAACGCTGGTCTGGTGGGAAATAATAGACATAGTGCGTGTTTGGGTGGGAAATAATAGACAAAGCGCTGGTCTGGTGGGAAATAATAGACAAAACGCGTGTTTGGGTGGGAAATAATAGACATAGTGCGTGTTTGGGTGGGAAATAATAGACAAAACGCGTGTTTGGGAAGTAAATAATATACAAGGGGGAATGTTTGAGTTGGAAACCACAGTCAAATGGCACCTTTGGGAGAAAATTAGCACTCAAAGGGGCGTGTTTGGGACGGAAATAATAATCAAAGAGCATGTTTGGGTGAGAAACAAAGAGAAGTGTATGAGTTGATGATTAATTATCATCAACCAGAAAGTGATTAACCTTAGTGATTAACGAGAAAGTTTACAGCACTCCTGAGCTAAGTTCAAGACTACGGAAAGCTTGTTGTGGAATATGCATTGAGAGAAGTGGGCTTCATCCCTCGGTGTATGTGTCCCTTGTGGTGTATGACTGTATGCGTGTCTATTCATAGACGAAGAGAAGGTCACGAGGAAGTCAAGAAATGTATTTTGGGAAATACAGGAAGTAAGGGTGTAGCTGGTAATAGAGAGAGAGAGAGAGAGAGAGAGAGAGAGAGAGAGAGAGAGAGAGAGAGAGAGAGAGAGAGAGAGAGAGAGAGAGAGAGAGAGAGAGAGAGAGAAGATGAAACACACACATTCATGGAAAAACGAAGATAGTTCCAGTAATACAATCACTCTGGCTCAGATAGCCACCTGGGTCCTTAACACGTGATCCCAATCTTCCTCTTACCTGCCTCTCTCTCTCCTCTCCTCTCACTCTCTCCTCTCTCACTCAGCCTCATCGCTGTCGCTCTTCCTCATTCGTGTTTACTCTCACCCCTCTCCTCACTCTTCTTCATATCTTTACCCCCCATTCTCCTACTTCCTCATTCTCTTATGTCTCTTTTCTTTCTCTCTCTGACATACTCTCCACTGTTCCTCATCTCTCATTACTCTCTTTCATGACTCACTCCTCTCTCTCACCTCTCACTACTCCCCTCACCCCTCACCAATCTCCCTCACCTCTCACCAATCTCCCTCGCCTCAGATCTCTGTTTATTAAAAGTTAATTGAAAATTTAAATAACCCAATTTTATTACCATTTTCTGTCATAAAGAAAACGAAACATTAAAACCAATTTTCGTTAACAATGAGAAAAACTAAAATATTTCAGAACGTTTCAAAATGTTATTAAAAATATGTATTTCAATATCATAGAATTTTCTTTGAAATTTAATCGGAAATTGAGATAAATTCAAACTAGCTTTTCTAAAATTCTTTATATAAAATAAATCAGGTTGAATTCTCAGTTAATTTTCACCAACAAATTATCTTAATAAAGCCACAAGGATATTTATGGTGTCTAGTGGAGGCGAAGGTATAGTGACGGTATAGTGATGATATAGTGACGGTATAGTGATGATATAGTGACGGTATAGTGATATAGTGACGGTATAGTGATGATATAGTGACGGTATAGTAATGATATAGTGACGGTATAGTGATGATCTAGTGACGGTATAGTGATGATATAGTGACGGTATAGTGATGATCTAGTGACGGTATAGTGATGATATAGTGACGGTATAGTGATGATATAGTGACGGTATAGTGATGATATAGTGACGGTATAGTGATGATATAGCGACGGTATAGTGACAATAGTACCGTATAGTGACAATTAACAGAGGGAGATGGATGACCAGGGGTGTCCAATGTGTTATAGGGAGAGACCATCAGAGTCTGTCACATCTTGTCTGTCACCCGTTACCAGCGTGACGGGTGACAGACAAGATCCGTCTTCTCTGTCACCCGACGTCTCTACGTCGTGACGGAAACCGGAGATCAGACACACTAGTGGCTGGATGCTGTACATTATTGTGTCTAAAGTGCAGCCAGATCTAGCTCTTGAGCCCCGCCTCGTAGGACGTGTTGCTTTTGTACCTGCAGATGTTGTAGAGTATATGCGAGTATCTCCTTGCATTTCTCTAGGTCATCTGAGTTTCCAGCTTTCCGCTGTGTTCAATCCTTCTCTCGTCCCAAACTTGGAACTGCGTCTATCCACTTTTGTTTGTATATTCCTCAGTATCTTGTATGTCGGGATCATAATTATCGCCTCGTGTCGTTTGTCTTGTAATGTCATTTGATTCAGTTGTCTTAGCCTGTCTTTATAGTTCATCTCTCTCATATCCGCGTCTTGTCTCCTGGCATGTTTTGGGGCGTCGACGTTGACCTTATGGAAAAGGGAAGGAAGGAATTATCAAGGGAAAGCGCCAAGCCATTATGGCTATATAGCGCTGGGAAGGGGTCAGGATAAGGATCTGGGATGAGACGGGGGAAAGGAATGATGTCCAACCACTTGTGGACGGTCGGGGATTGAACGCCGACCTGCATGAAGCGAGACTCTGCTCATAGCCCAGTCGATAGAGCGTCGGCCTCACACGCCTGGGGTCCAGGGTTCGAGACCCATTTCAGCCCAGGTGAATGGAGGGTTAAGTGGTCCTGAATCTTAATGGTTCTGAACCACATCTCCACGGGAGGCGTTTGATGGGAAGGGAGAAAGGAAAGGGAGGGAAATGGGGAGAGGGGAGAGGGAGGGGAGGGGAGGAAATGGGGGGAGGGGAGAGAGAGGGAAGGGGGATGGGATAGTGCCAAACACCCATTTCAAAACACCCCCCGCCGCCCCTTAAACTCTGGTAAACATGTTTCTCTCAAATACCCCACACGCTCTGGGTATATACCCAGCTTTATGCCATCTGGACTTCAAACACGGGTTCACATTTCATTTATCTTCCAGACCAATATTTACCCAGGTCCGTGAGGGCGGGTGTCATGTGCGGTGCGCCTGGCAGCCTCGTCTGTCTTTCTCTTGATTTGATTTCTGCTTCTAATTCATTCTTCACACTATTATCTTCTCCCCCCACCTGCTTGTGTGTGTGTGTGTGTGTGTGTGTGTGTGTGTGTGTGTGTGTGTGTGTGTGTGTGTGTGTGTGTGTGTGTGTGTGTGTGTGTGTGTGTGTGTGTGTGTGTGCGCGCAAACAGCTCTATATTTGAAATAATAATACGAACTATGTTGAAAACATTAATATTCTCTCTCTCATTTCTATCCCTTTCTTTCTCTCTTTTGCTCTCTCCTTTCTCCGTCTCGTTTTCCTGTTGTTATCGTTCCGTATCGTTATCATTCTCAATAATCCAATATCTTTATTTTGTTCCCTTTCTGTCTTCCTCTCTCTCTCTCTGTCTTTCTGTCTCTCTCCTCACATTTTCTCTTTGCTTGTCTCTCTTGTACTATTTTAACTTTCATTTTCCTGTCTCTCTCTCTCTTCCCTCCGTTTCCAATAATCTCCATTCTTCTCCCCCCTCTTTCTCGCACTCTTCCCTATTTTATCTCCATTCCTCCCCTCTCCCCAGCTGTGGGAGAGCGGCCCTATGTAGAGCATCAACTGTCAGGAGTTGACTAAATATTTAGTTGAGGGCTTTATAAGACATATTTTTATCGCAGTTTGCGGTCGCCTCTTTCTTCTCGTTTTCTGTTAGCAACGAGGCATTGTCTTCCTGTTTTCTTTGTCGTGTTTTTTGTGTTCAATTGTTTTTTATTATTGATTAATTGACCTCATATCGAGAGTAATATTCTGTCAGGTTGACTGTCGACATCCTCCTTCTCTCTCTCTCACTCTCTCTCTCTCTCACTCTCTCTCTCTCTCTCTCTCTCTCTCTCTCTCTCTCTCTCTCTCTCTCTCTCTCTCTCTCTCTCTCTCTCTCTCTCTCCCTCTCTCTCTCTCCCTCTCTCTCCCTCTCTCTCTCTCTCTCTCTCTCTCCCCCTCTCTCCCTCTCTCTCTCTCTCTCTCTCCTCTTTACCACTTTCGTCTCTGTTACGGTGTTTGTGATATTCGGGTATGGATTAAGTCAATTTATTAATAGAGGTTGTTAATGGCTGAGGATCTACGCTAATTGGGCTGTTATCGATGGTTTCCTACAGAGGGGTCTGAGATTGTCTAATACTTAGCTGTAATTGGCACATGATATTTAGATATATATAATTGGTATATCTGTAAATGGTGTCCATAAATGGAATATTTAGATAAAGAATTAGTGTATTTTTTCAGTGTAAAACAAGTTAGAAATTAAATTCATGGCCCCAGTTACTCGCTTTGTGCTGCTATCTCATCTTTACTATGTAAAGTTATGGTGACTTTCCATAGTAAACTTTGGATAGTAAATAACTTCACTATGTTCACAAACTTTACATAGAAAAGTTACTCTATCAAGTAAAGTAACTCCTTAATTAATATAATTTCTCATTCTTGCCACCCTACCTTATTAATAAAGTTATATATAGTAATTTATATTAACTCTCATATTACTCCAATTTCTCAATTTATTTCTCAGATACTAGTATAATTATTTTGTTTAATCACTAAAGTTTATGATATAAAGTTTTTAAACACACACACACACACACACACACACACACACACACACACACACACACATATATATATATATATATATATATATATATATATATATATATATATATATATATATATATATATATATATATATATAGATTCTTCTTTGGTTTTAAGTGTGAAATAATGTCCATACTTGTCACCCTTTCATCTTTTCATACTG
>NC_091213.1:8475296-8500296 GCF_040958095.1 Procambarus clarkii
ATATATATATTTTGTAGATGAATTATTGTATAAGTTATTAAAGCATATTTATTTTTGTTTATGCATTATTGTATATGTGAAAATACAAGTATTGTTTCTACTTGACAGGTGTGGAGACGGAGGGAGGGAGGATGGTGTGGGGGGGCAGGAGGAGGCCAAGTTGGACGGTTATGGTGTGGGCGTGGGTGTCGTGGCTGACCTCTGTGGTCATGCTCCTGGGACAGATCAGGTCAGAGGTCACAGCCACCGGGGTGCAGCTGTCCGGTGACCTCATGCTTGGCGGCCTCTTCCCCGTCCATGAGAAGGGTGACAAGACGCCATGTTCCTCCGCCGTCTACGACAGAGGTCTCCAGCGACTGGAGGCCATGTTGTATGCTGTTGACCTCATTAACAACGACCCCAACATACTCCCCAACATAACCCTGGGCGTCCACATACTGGACACCTGTTCTAAGGACACCTACGCCCTTAACCAGTCGCTGGAGTTCATCCGGGTGTCCCTGGACGCCCTGGACACCTCGGGGCTGGAGTGTACGGACGGTAAGGCCCCCAGGGTCAAGTACAGGGCCAAGCCTGTCCGTGGCGTAGTGGGCGGGTCGTATAGCTCCGTCAGCCTCCAGGTGGCCAATCTGTTCCGTCTGTTCCACATCCCGCAGGTCAGCCCGGCGTCCACTGCCCGCGCACTCTCCGACAAGGGACGCTACGAGTTCTTCGCGCGGACGGTGCCGCCGGACACCTTCCAGGCCATGGCCATGATGGACGTCATGCAGGTGTTCAATTGGTCGTACGTCTCCACTATCCACTCCGAGGGCTCCTACGGGGAGTTCGGGATCGAGGTGATCCACAACCTGGCCATGGCCCGGAATATCTGCATCGCCGTGTCGGAAAAGATCCCTCACAATGCCGACCATAACCTCTTCGACACAGCCGTCGGTAACCTCTTAAAGAAGCCGACAGCCCGAGCTGTCGTCCTCTTCACTCGCGCCGAGGACGCCAGGTACGTCGCTCCCTGTTCCTTTATTTGGGGCTTCCTTACTTGGTGCTTCCTTACTTGGGGCTCCCTTACTTGGTGCTCCCTACTTACTGCTACTTATTACAGCTTTATTATGTGCAGTAAAGGTTTTTTCCTGCCGATGTTTGGGTCAGTGGTAATGTTGAATGTCGGGAGACGCGTCACAATGTTGCTTCCTAAGTGCGACTTGCAGAGAGGAGACGGCTGGAGATGTACCGTTGACGTCGGCAACACATCCGTTTTGTTCCTTGTTGCTTGGGGGGGGGGTGTGTTACGTGTTCTTGTGTGTGGACAGGTATTCCGGTACCCGGAGACGTGTATCAAGTAGCAACAACGCGCCAGGTACCCATGTTGGTGTAAATGTAGCCCCAGGTAATGTGGAAAATATCATGCTGATGAACAAATCCACAAGGGCCGTGACTAGGATTCGAACCTGCGTCCGGGAGCATCCCAGACATCTTGTGGATTTGTTCATTTGATGCATCACGTTAGTGTGATCTCTGTGTGTGTGATCAAGCTGTTATCGTGAATGGCTTAGAATGCACCATTAGCGTCGCGAACAATTGTTCAAATTATCTTCCATTTACACAATAGAGATACCAACTGTTATGCTCTAGTACAGAACATTGACCTTTGCTCGTAAATTACAGATCAACAGGTTAACAACAGATCAAATAGTGTCCTTAGCCTCAGGCAGGCAGGCAGGCAGGCGCCCCGAGAGGGTGTACTTCTATACTAAGGACACATCTGTTTAGAGCTATAAATGATGTGTTGCACACTGTAAGTTGATGTAGATGTGCCGTTGTTTATTGATAGTGGTTACTCTGTTGAGATCAGTTTCCGCGGAGAACACGTGGTGCCGGTGAGAGACAAGATGAGGAGTGAGAGATACTGGTGAGAGAAGAGTTCTCAGAGATAATAACTTGTAACCGCACTACACAGAGATAATAACTTGTAACCGCTCTACACAGAGATAATAACTTGTAACCGCTCTACACAGAGATAATAACTTGTAACCGCTCTACACAGAGATAATAACTTGTAACCGCTCTACACAGAGATAATAACTTGTAACCGCTCTACACAGAGATAATAACTTGTAACCGCACTACACAGAGATAATAACTTGTAACCGCTCTACACAGAGATAATAACTTGTAACCGCTCTACACAGAGATAATAACTTGTAACCGCTCTACACAGAGATAATAACTTGTAACCGCTCTACACAGAGATAATAACTTGTAGCCGCTCTACACAGAGATAATAACTTGTAGCCGCTCTACACAGAGATAATAACTTGTAGCCGCTCTACACAGAGATAATAACTTGTAACCGCTCTACACAGAGATAATAACTTGTAACCGCTTTACACAGAGATAATAACTTGTAACCGCACTACACTGAGATAATAACTTGTAACCGCTTTACACAGAGATAATAACTTGTAACCGCTTTACACAGAGATAATAACTTGTAACCGCTTTACACAGAGATAATAACTTGTAACCGCTCTACACAGAGATAATAACTTGTAACCGCTCTACACTGAGATAATAACTTGTAACCGCACTACACAGAGATAATAACTTGTAACCGCTCTACACAGAGATAATAACTTGTAACCGCTCTACACAGAGATAATAACTTGTAACCGCTCTACACAGAGATAATAACTTGTAACCGCACTACACAGAGATAATAACTTGTAACCGCTCTACACAGAGATAATAACTTGTAACCGCTCTACACTGAGATAATAACTTGTAACCGCTTTACACAGAGATAATAACTTGTAACCGCACTACACTGAGATAATAACTTGTAACCGCTCTACACAGAGATAATAACTTGTAACCGCTCTACACAGAGATAATAACTTGTAACCGCACTACACAGAGATAATAACTTGTAACCGCTCTACACAGAGATAATAACTTGTAACCGCTCTACACTGAGATAATAACTTGTAACCGCTTTACACAGAGATAATAACTTGTAACCGCACTACACTGAGATAATAACTTGTAACCGCTCTACGCTGGAACCATATAAGTGTTATTCGCCGTTTCATAAATGTTTACTTCTCCGGATTCCATTTATATTATCCATTAAATTAGTAAGGAGAGATAGAAGCAGGAAAGGCAGAGGGATAAATAGAAGTAGAAAGACAGAGAAGTAGGGAGAGACAAATAGGGAGTGAGACAGACACAGTACGAAATCGAGAAGAAAGAAAAAAGCAATTCAACGGACAGTTCCAATTTTCAGAGCATCTGGAAATATCCAAGAAATCCAGAATGTGTCTGGGGGAAATATGTTAGTGACGCAGGAGATGTAAGATGGTGACTAGAGAAAAAAAACAAGTTCACAGGTGTAGAGTTTTCCAGCTCAAAACTTGATAATACGAATGTCTTAAAGACAAATTACTTTTGAGGGACGAACTATGGAAAAGTTTTCATGTGTACGTGTTAATTTCCCACCGTGCATAATTGGCCATTGGACAAGACGCTCAACAAGAACCACAAACACTAACTTAAGATGTTAACAGTTATCTTGCTGACATGTTAATAAGATTACCAGTACAAGTTGAGCCAGGTGGTTAAAGAAAAAAATCTCATAAACGTGATTAACGGATATCTACTTACTAGTGCTCCATAAGACCAGCTGTCTTAGAACTTACCAGTACAAGTTGAGCCGGGTGGTTAGAGAAAAAATTATCTCCACCTCTCATAAAAGTGATTAAAGGATATCTACTTACTAATGCCCCATACGACACGCTGTCTTAGAAGCTAGGATACATTAGAAAGATGGTTATGTTGAAGAGTCTGTCCTTCATCAGTGTGTGTGTGTGAATTACACGAATATTCACGTGAAGGATACATCAAAGACAAGATATCCTTCATATGTAACATTTTGGCAGCAGAATGCATCTGCACTAACAATAAAACCCGCGAACAACAGATGTGGTGTTGACCAGACCACACACTAGAAGGTGAAGGGACGACGACGTTTCGGTCCGTCCTGGACCATTCTCAAGTCGATTGCGTTTTAGATCACAATCGACTTGAGAATGGTCCAGGACGGACCGAAACGTCGTCGTCCCTTCACCTTCTAGTGTGTGGTCTGGTCAACATACTTTAGCCACGTTATTGTGACTCGTCGCCTGCAGATGTGGTGTTTACACGGCATCCTTCCAAACTCTGACATCTGTGGGGGCCCAACTTCAGGAGGAATATGACCACTTTAACACATGTATAATTAAATTTTGGAGCATCTAAAACAGTGGTTCTTAACCTTGTTTGCCTTGTGCACCCTGTTTACTGTGTGGCAGTGTCATCCTGCCTTTCCAAGACTGCCTCAAAAGGTGCAGTCCAAATAGGGGTGACGCCGAGGAAAATAAGACTCGCGTCCCTACCAAAACGAAAAAGATCATCACATCCTGCCTTTCCAAGACTGCCTCAAAAGGTGCAGTCCAAATAAAGTGCATAACACTGATTTTTTTTAGTTCTATAATGGAACATATTTACTTTGAATGCTTTTATAGTAGAGCTTTACAAATTTAATAGCAATAGAAAATGTTGATGAATGTTAAACTTTAATAAAACTATTGTCTTTTATACTCGTAAAAAATATACTTACCTGTCTAAAGTGAAGCGAACTTCAATTAACAAAATGTGATAGTATAAAACTCAAGTTATTGAGATATTATTTTTTTTTGCAGAGATATTCCTGCGCGGGGCCTAAGCCTCTGGCTGGCCCACTGCGCGGGCCCTAAGCCTCTGGCTGGCCCACTGCGCGGGGCCTAAGCCTCTGGCTGGCCCACTGCGCGGGGCCTAAGCCTCTGGCTGGCCCACTGCGCGGGCCCTAAGCCTCTGGCTGGCCCACTGCGCGGGCCCTAAGCCTCTGGCTGGCCCACTGGGCGGGCCCTAAGCCTCTGGCTGGCCCACTGCGCGGGCCCTAAGCCTCTGGCTGGCCCACTAAGTGTTGCTTGTTTCTGTTTTACTTTGGCGGAGTATGAGTATTTATGACTCGTATGGTCGCTTTAGTAAGATTTTGTACCATGTGTTTAACAACTTCTTCTGCTCTGTTGAATCTAAGTTGAAACCTTAACGGGTTTGTAACTGTGCACTGTGTTAGATAATGTTCCAGTGGTCTGTTGTGGTTGTAACTGTGCACTGTGTTAGATAATGTTCCAGTGGTCTGTTGTGGTTGTAACTGTGCACTGTGTTAGATAATGTTCCAGAGGTCTGTTGTGGTTGTAACTGTGCACTGTGTTAGATAATGTTCCAGTGGTGTGTCGGGCATTTCTCCACAGTGTTGACATTTCCATTGAGGTGAAGATTGCGGTCAGTGAGTAACCTGTCAGAGTTGATCTTCGTCAGTTCTTGAGTGCGCGGAGAGGTGCTTCAAGGAAAGCAATGCATGTGATTATTATCCTTCAGGCGACTCTGTTGTGTCGTTTTCACTTGCAACAGAGCCAACTACCTGGACTGGACGGTAGAGCGACGGTCTCGTTTCACGCAGGTCGGCGTTCAGTCCCCGACCGTCCAAGTGGTTGGGTACTGTTCCTTTCCCCTCTGTCTTATCCTTATCCTGATCCCTTCCCAGTGCTATATAGTCGTAATGGCTTGTCGCGTTTCCCTGATAATTCCCATTCACTTGTAATAGAGTTCAAAATCCTGACCCACCAAGATATGCCGACGCAAATGTAAACAATGTATGGCTAGTTCTTTCTGCCACTTTTGGGCAGGAATCACACATCTCGTTCTATGATTTTGTGGTTGATTTTCTCATCATAATATATCTCTTGCTCGGGAATCAGTTTTCAACTTTATAAATTCTTTCTGATAAACATCAGGTACTTTTTCAACTGCCATTTTGAGTTGATTTCACACTAAATTTAACTCTTCATCCTCGAGTCAAAAAAAAATCGGTTGAATTAATAATCCAATTCTAAGAGATTCTACAAAATTAAGTTTTGTTTGTAAATTCTAGAAGCCCCTTTGGTCATCACCAGCAGCCACAAGAACTAATGACAAATTATCAGACACTGACACACTTTTTATCTTGACTATTCTCTTCCAATTTTCTCAGCCTCCTCATGAAAGCTTTCAAGGAATTTTACGATGTTTGTGCTCTTCTTCACATCTGAAGATTCAGTCTATTAAGCTATTCAACAATGTCAACCAAATAAGCTAAGCCGCACGATTCGTGCCTCATCATTTAACCGGGCAAAAAATTCCATCTTACCTTAAACTTCAATATATAATTTGAGCTCATCTCTAAGCTCAAATACTCGCTCAGTTATAATTGCTCTTGGCATTTGTGTTTTGAACAACATTTGTGAGGAACAGAAGCAAATGTTCCACACACACACACACACACACACACACACACACACACACACACACACACACACACACACACACACACACACAGTCCTAGGAAGTGATGTGGTGGAGGCTGACTCCATACACAGTTTCAAATGTAGATATGATAGAGCCCAGTAGGCTCAGGAATCTGTACACCAGTTGATTGACAGTTGAGAGGCGGGACCAAAGAGCCAAAGCTCAATCCCCGCAAGCACAATTAGGTGAGCACACACACACGCGCACACACATATATAAATGCTTAAAAGTCACGAAAAGAGAGATCTTCCATTCACATTCATGGAATTTTATATGAGAGATCATTTTATGAGATATCTTTCTTTAACAAAATTCACAATTTGAATAATCTGATCTAAAACCTTCCCTAGTGGAGCTGGAACTGGTATTGAAGCCAATGCCTCATGATGGATCATACAATGAACACCTTTCACCTATGGAGCTCTCTTTTTGTCCAAACTAACTTGAAATCGAGATTTTGTCCCGAACACAGCTGGTGCTTCATATATACAGCATCCACAGTCATAATTCCACAAAAGATCTGCTGATTCAAAGAAAGATCAAACCTTTTCCCAAAATAATTGAGGCCTTGGAACTTGTTTTAAAAGGAGTACGAAACAGAAGCACCTTTGTAAATGAACACGAGGGAACGTATTTTGTAAACACCAGTAACTGGGATGACGATTCACATCAGTCGATTCATCAAGTTGAATTGAAAATAAGCCAACTGCTGCAAAGACTTTGATCTCCTGCACGACTTGATTCTAGATGTCAATGACGCTGATTCCCCTTTGAATCGTAATGTTTCATAGTGAAACTGCGGTCAATTTTTCTCCAACCCATTTCCCAACACAATTTCCGCCATTTTGAGAGCGGGAGGTTTGTTCAAAGTTTCCCCATTTCTACTTTCTGCTTTGCTATTTTCCAACTTTACGTCATAAGAAGCTTCATTAACCATGTTGACTATTTATTAGAATGTTCCTGTTCAATTCAGCTCCATCTTTTTGAGAGGATTCCTTCGACGTTCAAAAAAGCGTTTCACTTTGACCTTGTATTGAAGAAACACGCTCAGAAAATGTTTCTTCAACTTTGTTGGGTTCATAGAATCATTTGGCAAAGCTCTGCTACAAGTAACACAATAATGTAAAGCCTTTCATCTCCTTTGATGAATATGATGAATATGGATGTCAATCTATATTGAATATATGAATGACCGTACCATATTTTTTTGACACTCATGATGGCCGCAAAAAACATGTAAATGAAAGCAAGTCATACATCAAATATCACTGTAAATGTAACATTGTCACTGAAAATGGTGAAATATTATTCATTATTTTTAATTTAATCTAACATACAATGAAGTGTGATGCCCCTGCAGATTATGTACACTCTGAAAGCTCAGACGTTCATAGAATGATTAACACTCCAACAGCTTGAGTCTGTTGCCTCAATTCTCCCCTATCACCCTTATGGTTAAGCCTCTGATCTAGAAGATTGTGATGTAACCTCACTAACATGTCAGGGAACACTGTTCCTGGAGACACGTCACAATGTTTGATGGTGACAAATTCCTGTCAAACCAGGGAGACGTCTACCTCCTACATGCCCAACCCAAGAAATATTTCATCATGCTTGCAAGCGTTCATCACCTCTGGAGGAATGCCAAAACCAATAGAGACGTCATATCGCCTCTTGAGGCATTGAACCCTCCCTGGGTGTGTCCCACCATCCATGGAGGTAACTCACTATCCCTGGAGGTGTCCCACCATCCCTGGAGGTAACTCACCATCCCTGGAGGTAACTCACCATCCCTGGAGGTGTCCCACCATCCCTGGAGGTAACTCACCATCCCTGGAGGTAACTCACCATCCCTGGAAGTGTCCACCATTCTTTGAGACGACCCACAGCCCCCTGGAAGCGTCCCACCACCCCTTATGCCACGACTCCTGAAGGAGTTCCACCACTCCCTGAGGAAGTGCCAAGATCCTAGGAGTGTCACGACTCCTGAAGGAGTTTCCCCTCCCCCCTGGAAGTGCCATTCATCACTTCTCACACTGCGACACTAACAAACATCACAGTTGTTTACACTATCCTTCCCAAGTCAACTGCTCGTTTCTTCTGAGGACCCACCAACCTTCTCCTCCCACCTCTCTCTCTCTCTCTTTACATCCGTTCTCACTCTCATTCCTGTTCCTTCCCCTCTTGCATTCGCTGCCTGTTTCCCCTTCTTTCTTAGTTTTTTTAGTTTGGATCATTTAAAAGCCTGACCAGAAACCTATCTCTCTCTCTCTCTCTCTCTCTCTCTCTCTCTCTCTCTCTCTCTCTCTCTCTCCCATCACCTGTGCCACCGTGTCTTTCGCAATAATTTAGAAGACACAACTTTCCCGCGACCGGCGCTAACTTTGTCTTGGAACACGAAGAGACCAGAGAAAGGTGGAGAGGGAAGAGAGGACCTGACTCTCACCACTGATATCCCACAGCCTGTGCTCCAGTGGTCCGTGTACAGGACCTGGCTCACAGCCTGGTCGGTGTGACGAAGTCAAGGCCAACACACACTGGGGGACAAAATCACCAGTGAGAGAGAGAGAGAGAGAGAGAGAGAGAGAGAGAGAGAGAGAGAGAGAGAGAGAGAGAGAGAGAGAGAGAGAGAGAGAGAGAGAGAGAGAGAAAGAGAGAGAGGTATTGTGTTGTACACAAAGGCAATGAATAAACTCTACCAATGAGTTAATGACCGCTAAGGTTGCTTGGACCAATGGTAATCAGTCACCAGACAAACCAGGTACAGGTACACAGATAGTTGGACTTGGGGATATGATCACTACATACAAGATTCTCAAATGAAATGATAGAGTAGATAAAGGCAGACTGTTTAACAAAGGGGGCACACGCACTAGGAGGGACACGGGTGGAAAATGAGTGCCTAAATGAACCACAGAGACATTAGAATTTTATTTTAGTGTCAGAGTAGTTGACAAATGGAATGCATTAGGCAGTGATGTGGTGGAGGCTGACTCCATACAGAGCTTCAAGTGTAGATATGATAGAACCCAGTAAACTCAGGAACCTATACATCAATTGATTGGCAGTTGAGAGGTGGAACCAAAGAGCCAGAGTTCAACCCCAGCAAGCATAACTAGGTGAGTAAAGACAGATAGACAGACAAAACGACAGGTAGACAGTTATCCGGAGACGTCTAAAGGCTCGGTATGAAGATTAAATATTCCCATTATTAGGTGTTTGGAGTAAAGATTCAAGGCTCCATTACTACGTGTTTGGAGTAAAGATTCAAGGCTCCATTACTACGTGTTTGGAGTAAAGATTCAAGGCTCCATTACTACGTGTTTGGAGTAAAGATTCAAGGCTCCATTACTACGTGTTTGGAGTAAAGATTCAAGGCTCCATTACTACGTGTTTGGAGTAAAGATTCAAGGCTCCATTACTAAGTGTTTGGAGTAAAGATTCAAGGCTCCATTACTAAGTGTTTGGAGTAAAGATTCAAGGCTCCATTACTAAGTGTTTGGAGTAAAGATTCAAGGCTCCATTACTACGTGTTTGGAGTAAAGATTCAAGGCTCCATTACTACGTGTTTGGAGTAAAGATTCAAGGCTCCATTACTACGTGTTTGGAGTAAAGATTCAAGGCTCCATTACTAAGTGTTTGGAGTAAAGATTCAAGGCTCCATTACTAAGTGTTTGGAGTAAAGATTCAAGGCTCCATTACTAAGTGTTTGGAGTAAAGATTCAAGGCTCCATTACTAAGTGTTTGGAGTAAAGATTCAAGGCTCCATTACTACGTGTTTGGAGTAAAGATTCAAGGCTCCATTACTAAGTGTAATAAATGTTAGCAAGGAAGTTTCACGTTCAAACTTCATATTCTCCCGAACACAAAAGGAGAGAAAGACTGTTTTCGAAACTTGAAATTGCATTGTTTTGCGTGTGTCATGCTCCGTAACCTGACGTCTGCGGCATGTCCCGTTCACAGCCAGACTGGAGGAACGTTAAAGCTGCCGTTCAGAACGTTTGCCTCCGCCACTGTGTATGGAGTCTGCCTCCACCACTGTGTATGGAGTCTGCCTCCGCCACTGTGTATGGAGTCTGCCTCCGCCACTGTGTATGGAGTCTGCCTCCGCCACTGTGTATGGAGTCTGCCTCCGCCACTGTGTATGGAGTCTGCCTCCACCACTGTGTATGGAGTCTGCCTCCGCCACTGTGTATGGAGTCTGCCTCCGCCACTGTGTATGGAGTCTGCCTCCACCACTGTGTATGGAGTCTGCCTCCGCCACTGTGTATGGAGTCTGCCTCCACCACTGTGTATGGAG
Organism: Procambarus clarkii; assembly: GCF_040958095.1. Lineage (NCBI taxonomy): Eukaryota > Metazoa > Arthropoda > Malacostraca > Decapoda > Cambaridae > Procambarus > Procambarus clarkii. The sequence continues at coordinate 8,486,017 of NC_091213.1, forward strand.
TCTGCCTCCGCCACTGTGTATGGAGTCTGCCTCCGCCACTGTGTATGGAGTCTGCCTCCACCACTGTGTATAGAGTCTGCCTCCACCACTGTGTATGGAGTCTGCCTCCGCCACTGTGTATGGAGTCTGCCTCCGCCACTGTGTATGGAGTCTGCCTCCGCCACTTTATTTTACCTCTATCTAGTATTTCCTATAATTACTTAAATATGTTTGATGATATCTCTATAATCCTCCAGCGCAACCTCAATCAATTCCGTTTCTCTCCTCTTCCTTCGCATCAGCTGATATAATACCTCTAATTCGTATAATTCTCTCATTTGCACGAGCTGATAAAATACCCATAATCCCTATAATCTGACAATTCCCTCCGTGCCCGCGGCCGTCTCGGCAAATATAACTTTTCTTCCAATATGGCCCGCCCGATAATACCCTATAATTGGCTCCTAATATCTCGCAGGAGATAATATTTTAAGCATTATAATAGGGGGATATAAAGAATAGGTCGAGAGGGGGGGGGTTGATGGGGGTCGAGAGAGGGGGGGGGGGTGATGGGGGTCGAGGACTAGAGGGAGGGGAAGAGGGATAGATAAAGAGGAGAGAAGCGATAGATAGATGAGAGGAGATAAATGAGAAGCTGATGAAAGTGAGAAAATATAGAGGAGAGAGGGAGGAGACAATAAAATAGGGAATAGGTGGAGGGTGATAATATCCGATACATTACCCACAAGAGCCACCCAAACACCTGACCTCTGACCCCTAAGCATAACTCTTCAACATTTCGAAAAGAAAATGGAATTTTTTTTCCAGCCATTAATGTCGAATATACAAACCTTGGCTGGGAAGCCTCAATGAAACCCAGATATATATTTCCTCCCCGGAGGTAAACGGCAGAAAGTTGTTGAAATAAATGAGTAAATTCTCGTACTCAAAATTATTTCTGGAAAAAAAAAAAATCGACAATTACGGGCGGAGAAAATGGACGCATTGAGAGAGGTGACTTTGTTTAGACTCGGGCGACGCTTTCAGACACTCGCTTGGAATATATGGAAATATATACGCGATATGAAAAAAAAAAAAATATGCGTATAGATATAATTAGGATCATTAGAGTGACATGTTTTTCAACGACGACGATTGAAAAGATTTTTTTTATGATTTAAGATGCAATTTAAATCCCGTCTCTTCCAATGCCCCTTTCATTTCCTTTTCTTGCTTGTACTTTATTCTTCCCATTACTTCTCTTCCTATCCCCGTTCGTTCCCCGTTCCTATATTTATTTACTCTCTTTCACATTTTACACTCATCCCTCCTTTCTTTTCAACACGCTTTTACGCCTCTTAATTATCTCTAATTTCTAAGCCCATTATTCTTTCATTTGTCATATTGTCCACCACACTTACTGCCTTATTCTCTCTTCTTTTTCCCATTTTCTCTACTCTTTCATTACTATCTTCCTCTCTCTCTCTCTCTCTCTCTCTCTCTCTCTCTCTCTCTCTCTCTCTCTCTCTCTCTCTCTCTCTCTCTCTCTCTCTCTCTCTCTCTCTCTCTCTCTCTCTCTCTCTCTCTCTCTCCCTCTCCCTCTCTCTCTCTCTCTCTCTCATTCTCTCTCATTCTCTCTCTCTCTCTCTCTCTCTCTCTCTCTCTCTCTCTCTCTCTCTCTCTCTCTCTCATTCTCTCTCTCTCTCTCTCACTCTCTCTCTCTCTCTCCCCTCTCTCTCTCTCTCTCTCTCTCTCTCTCTCTCTCTCTCTCTCTCTCTCTCTCCCTCTCCCTCTCTCTCTCTCATTCTCTCTCTCTCTCCCTCTCCCTCTCCCTCTCCCTCTCCCTCTCTCTCTCTCACAGCGTCATCATAAGTCTTGACCCACCGTATTATTAATATATCAAAACAAAGCAACAAGAGACAGGCTCATACAATGAACAGCGAACAAAGACACTTTTCAACAAGAACACACAAGGACACCCGAGGTGGGTGTGAGAGGCTGGTACAAACCGTGTGTATATATTATACAGGATTTACACCTAGGACATTTACACGTAGTACAGGTATTACATTTACACGTAAATAACTTGGGTAATGTAAATCAGGAAATGTATTTAATTAGTGGTAAAAATGTGTATTAAGATGCCCAAGCAGTTTCGTAAATCAACTACAGACCAGATGGGTTGATAGGGGTCAATCATATATATATATATATATATATATATATATATATATATATATATATATATATATATATATATATATATATATATATATATATATATTATATATATATATGCGAACAAGCCTGAATGGTCCCCAGGACTATATGCGACTGAAAACTCACACCCCAGAAGTGACTCGAACCCATACTCCCAGGAGCAACGCAACTGGTAACTACAGGGCGCCTTAATCCGCTTGACCATCACGGCCGGACAAAAGGAAGTGATAGCCGAAGCTATTTGAACCACTTCCCCGCCGGCAACTCGGATGGTAATCTTGGGCATAGCATTTCACCAAATCACCTCATTCTTTGGGGCACACGTGAGGAACACAAATGCGAAGGCGGATTAAGGCGCCCTGTAGTTACCAGTTGCGTTGCTCCTGGGAGTATGGGTTCGAGTCACTTCTGGGGTGTGAGTTTTCAGTCATATATATATATATATATATATATATATATATATATATATATATATATATATATATATATATATATATATATATATATATATATATATATATGTCGTACCTAGTAGCCAGAACACACTTCTCGGCCTACTATGCAAGGCCCGATTTGCCAAATAGGCCGAGTGATTTTCTTTATTTTCAATAAATTGTTTCCAATTAGTTTATTTGAATTATTATTATTATATTATATTAATAACATAAATTGTTGACTTAATTGTTAGTTTTGGTTAGATTAAGATAAGTTAGGTTAGGTTAGGGAGAGTTGGTTAGGTTAGGTTAGGTTAGGTTAGGTTAGGTTAGGTTAGGTAGGGTTGGTTAGGTTAGGTTAGGTTAGGTTAGGTTAGGTTAGGTTAGGTAGGGTTGGTTAGGTTCGGTCATATATCTACGTTAGTTTTAACTCAAATTTAAAACAAATTAACTCATACATAATGAAATGGATAGTTTTATCATTTCATAAAAAAAAAATATTGAAAAATATATAAATTCAGGAAAACTTGGCTTATTAGGCAAGTCGGGTCTTGCATAGTAGGCTGAGTACGACGTTCTGGCTACTAGGTACAACATATATATATATATATATATATATATATATATATATATATATATATATATATATATATATATATATATATATATATATATATGTCGTACCTAGTAGCCAGAACGCACTTCTCAGCCTACTATGCAAGGCCCGATTTGCCTAATAAGCCAAGTTTTCATGAATTAATATATTTTCTCTAATTTTTTTCTTATGAAATGATAAAGCTACCCATTTCATTATGTATGAAGTCAATCTTTTTTTATTGGAGTTAAAACTAACGTAGATATATGACCGAACCTAACCAACCCTACCTAACCTAACCTAACCTATCTTTATAGGTTAGGTTCAGTTAGGTAGCCGAAAAAGTTAGGTTAGGTTAGGTTAGGTAGGTTAGGTAGTCGAAGAAACATTAATTCATGAAAACTTGGCTTATTAGGCAAATCGGGCCTTGTATAGTAGGCTGAGAAGTGCGTTCTGGCTACTAGGTACGACATATATATATATATATATATATATATATATATATATATATATATATATATATATATATATATATATATATATATATATATATATATATATATATATACACCTTAGGTGATTAAGTTTACTAGTTCCACTCAAACTTTTGCTTCATCAAGACACATATTATTAAAAAACTTATATTGCATCCTGTGGGCATGTGTGTGTGTGTTTACTATTTGTTTTTACTATTTGTGTCTGCAGAATCGAGCTAATTTAGCTCTTGGACCCCGCCTTTTTAACCAATTTTGTTTTCCTCTATTATATCTACTATATATATTTCTATTTAACACACACACACACACTCATCCCCAGGAAGCAGCCCGTAGCAGCTGTCTAACTCCCAGGTACCTATTTACTGCTAAGTGAAGAGGTACATGAGGGTGAAAGAAATTCTGCCCATTTGTTTCCGCCGGGAATCGAACCTTAATGTCCTTCGCCTCCTTCCCTCATCACAATCGACTTGAGAATGGTCCAGGACGGACCGAAACGTCGTCGTCCCTTCACCTTCTAGTGTGTGGTCTGGCCAACTTATAAAAAGGACAAAAATAGCATAAATGATGTTTTTTCTCAAGTTTTATTATTTTGGTTTATACCCGAGGGAAGAAAACCGCGTTGTGTTCATTAATGTCAACCCCTCTCTCTGTTTCCGCCCGTTGGTAAATCCGTTAGTCTGTCTGTCCGTCCGTTCAAAAGACACACAGAAGTTACCTGAAACTTCAACACTCACGACCAAACAATCACGGTCTTCCACTCATCCGAAGACCAAGTCATCCTACCTTTTCCATCCTTCTCTCGTTAATACTCTGACAGGTGGAGGAAGAGAAATATCAGGGGGAGAGCGCCAAGCCATTACGACTATATAGCACTGGGAAGCGATTAGGATAAGGATTTGGGATGGAACGGGGGGGTAAGGAATGGTGCCCTACCACTTATGGACGGGTGGGGAATGAACGCCGACCTGCATGTAGCGAGACCGTCATCTCTTGTTGGTGGACACGGTGACCTGTCCTGGGAGGGGTCACTCATTATGGAGTCACTCCTCATAAGGGTCACTCATTCTGGGGTGTGTCACATCTCCTGACTAAGAGAGAGAGGTCACTTGTATGAGGTCAGAACCTCATACAAGTGTGCGTGTATGAGGTTCTGGTGGAAGAGCCGTGGTGATCGTGAGTTATGAGGTGGGACGAGGTTGTGAGGACGAAGGGGGTCCACCTTTCACCTCCGACGGACAAGCAGTTGCAAACAATTGTGTCAAATATGAGAGTGGAATGCCCCGTTTTCTTCCTGTGTTGAGGTCGCTGTTATGAAGGTCTCAAGTCCTCTCCGTGGACCACAGTGGGACTTGTTGATGCTGTGAGGCGTGAGGCAGATGCTGCTCTCCTGGGGGGGGGGGGGAATGCTGCTCTCCTGGGGGGGGGGATGCTGCTCTCCTGGGGCAGATGCTGCTCTCCTGGGGGGGATGCTGCTCTCCTGGGGGGGGGGGGCAGATGCTGCTCTCCTGGGGCAGATGCTGCTCTCCTGGGGGGGATGCTGCTCTCCTGGGGGGGATGCTGCTCTCCTGGGGGGGGGGGCAGATGCTGCTCTCCTGGGGCCAGATGCTGCTCTCCTGGGGGGGGGCAGATGCTGCTCTCCTGGGGGCAGATGCTGCTCTCCTGGGGGCAGATGCTGCTCTCCTGGGGGGGGGGGCAGATGCTGCTCTCCTGGGGGCAGATGCTGCTCTCCTGGGGCCAGATGCTGCTCTCCTGGGGCCAGATGCTGCTCTCCTGGGGGGGGCAGATGCTGCTCTCCTGGGGGCAGATGCTGCTCTCCTGGGGGCAGATGCTGCTCTCCTGGGGGGGGGGCAGATGCTGCTCTCCTGGGGGCAGATGCTGCTCTCCTGGGGCCAGATGCTGCTCTCCTGGGGGGGGCAGATGCTGCTCTCCTGGGGGCAGATGCTGCTCTCCTGGGGGCAGATGCTGCTCTCCTGGGGCCAGATGCTGCTCTCCTGGGGGGGGCAGATGCTGCTCTCCTGGGGGCAGATGCTGCTCTCCTGGGGGCAGATGCTGCTCTCCTGGGGCCAGATGCTGCTCTCCTGGGGGGGGCAGATGCTGCTCTCCTGGGGGCAGATGCTGCTCTCCTGGGGGCAGATGCTGCTCTCCTGGGGCCAGATGCTGCTCTCCTGGGGGGGGCAGATGCTGCTCTCCTGGGGGCAGATGCTGCTCTCCTGGGGGCAGATGCTGCTCTCCTGGGGCCAGATGCTGCTCTCCTGGGGGGGGGGCAGATGCTGCTCTCCTGGGGGCAGATGCTGCTCTCCTGGGGGCAGATGCTGCTCTCCTGGGGCCAGATGCTGCTCTCCTGGGGGGGGCAGATGCTGCTCTCCTGGGGGCAGATGCTGCTCTCCTGGGGGCAGATGCTGCTCTCCTGGGGCCAGATGCTGCTCTCCTGGGGGCAGATGCTGCTCTCCTGGGGGCAGATGCTGCTCTCCTGGGGGCAGATGCTGCTCTCCTGGGGCCAGATGCTGCTCTCCTGGGGGGGGGGCAGATGCTGCTCTCCTGGGGGCAGATGCTGCTCTCCTGGGGGCAGATGCTGCTCTCCTGGGGCCAGATGCTGCTCTCCTGGGGGCAGATGCTGCTCTCCTGGGGGCAGATGCTGCTCTCCTGGGGGCAGATGCTGCTCTCCTGGGGGGGCAGATGCTGCTCTCCTGGGGGCAGATGCTGCTCTCCTGGGGGCAGATGCTGCTCTCCTGGGGCCAGATGCTGCTCTCCTGGGGGGGGGGGCAGATGCTGCTCTCCTGGGGGCAGATGCTGCTCTCCTGGGGCCAGATGCTGCTCTCCTGGGGGGGGGGCAGATGCTGCTCTCCTGGGGGCAGATGCTGCTCTCCTGGGGGGGGATGATGAACCAACACCCCCCCCTTACCTCTGGAGGGATAAGGGGGTTGTATTGATTCTGGCGTGATTGCATGACTTTTACTGTCTTCTATTGATCTCCATTATATTTCAGGCGGTGTATGTGGGGGCGACCCCTTCAGGGGGAGTATTGCACTGCCATTGCATGCCACAATAGGAAGATGGACATGCGAGTTCAGTGTGTTACGAGTGCAACATGATGTCAAGTCAACCCCGGCCGTTTGGGGTGTTATTTAAGTGTCTCAAAAACAGCTCATTTAGACCAATTTCGTCCTAAAATGCAGTGTTGGTTAGTGTTTGATGAGTGACAGTAGCGATATGGAACAGTGATGAGTTACTTGAGGCTTGTAGCTCCTTGGCTCATGGTGGTCCTAGTACACTGACAGGCCACTTCAGGGTACACTGACAGGTCACCACAGTGTTGCCACACTCAGCAGTATCTCCAGGGATGACACTCTCTCACACCGACTAATTAAAGGTAATTAGTCAGCTTAATTAGCAAAAGTGAGGGAGAGATAACTCAAAGCTTCTGCCCATTTTGGTTCTAATTAGAATGAGCAAGAGGTCGTCAAAAGAGTTATAATAATAATAATAATAATAATTACATAGAAATTACATCAACGTGATATATATCAATGAGATAATCCACTAGGATTCTGGATAATCCAGAGTGATTGGGGGGGGGGGGATTTGTGTGACAATCCTGGTTCGGCTTTAGTGGAAGTCTCGGGAAATCCTCGTGGGTTTAGTAGAACTCCAGGGGTCAGTTCTTTTGATCATGTCGTGGCTTGGTTGGCTAGGGCGTGTGCGTGGGGACCACCCTCCGCTTAGGTTCGAATCCTCATCACGGCTCCTATGGATTTTCTCATTAATTCATCAATTGAATGTGATTACTCACTGTGAGATGATAATAATCTGATATGGCGGATGGAATTGTACTGTACCTCACTGAACAGTTTTTAGCACAGTAAAAGACCCGGATACACGTGTCCTCGATACATGTGTCCTTTACACACGTGTCCTCTATACATGTCTCTTCTACACATTGGGTGGTTATAGATAGGAGCTGCCTCGTATGGGCCAATAGGCCTTCTGCAGTTACCTTTGTTCTTATGTCCTCTACACGTGTCCTCTACACATGTGTCCTCTACACATGTGTCCTCTACACCTGGTGCATTGTGCGGACAATAGTAGTAACGATGCCATGTACTGTCTTGACCTCTAAAGATTACATTGTTTGAAAGTAGTTTTTTCAGGGTTTCTTCCCTTGTGTTTCAACAAAGCCTTTTTCAGCGATATTTTCAACGACTGAGAGCATGATGCGTGTGGGTATATATATATCCGCAACGATTGCAACTGCGTAAAGCAATTCCCATCCCCCGTGGTGGTCAATTTAGCAATTGACAGAAAATATATGCGAGAGCAACCACGATGCTTCGCTGTATTTCAAGTGGAGAATGGGGTGCAACCCACGCCTGTCTCCAGGCGAGAATACAGGTGTATTCTGTATTCATACAAGATATTTATCTCGTATAAATACAAGATAAATAACTTCAAGGGGGTTTTTCACATCGAAAATTTAGTTTTAGCGTGTTGGTAGAATATGGTGTCTTGCTTCTAAGACCCGGTACAAAATAATTAAGCAGTGGTCAGATTCACGAAGCAGTTACGCAAGCACTTACGAACCTGTACATCTTTTCTCAATCTTTGGCGGCTTTGTTTACAATTATTAAACAGTTAATGAGCTCCGAAGCACCAGGAGGCTGTTTATAACAATAACAACAGTTGATTGGCAAGTTTTCATGATTGTAAACTGCTTAATAAATGTAACCAAAGCCGTCAAAGATTGAGGAAAGATGTACACGTTCGTAAGTACTTGCGTAACTGCTTCGTGAATCTGGCCCCAGATAAGTACAGGGGGGGGGGGGGGCAGTACTTAGGCAAATGCTCAAGGGAAGATGCTACTATTAATAGTGTGTTTATTCAATAAACTTACTAACATACCAACCTGCCCTCTTACAAAGAACGTCGCATTTCGCAAGTATGCGTCACATAAGACCAAAAGATGGTCGTACTAGAAAATGGAAGCGGCTGGCGAAAGTGACGTATTGTCCCGTTTTCTGGTTTTGGGTCCTCTGGTGGGTTAGGGGAGACCACTTTAAATTGATTGATTTCTTGACAATGGGAAACTTTGGGAGGACGGACAGTGGCTACACAAGGAGCTTGACTTTACTTGAATAAAAGCTGTCACAAACAGAATTATGCAACCATATATATATATATATATATATATATATATATATATATATATATATATATATATATATATATATATATATATATATATATATATGCAAACATGCCTGAATGGTCCCCAGGACTATATGCGACTGAAAACTCACACCCCAGAAGTGACTCGAACCCATACTCCCAGGAGCAACGCAACTGGTATCTACAGGACGCCTTGTCAAGAGTGTTTCTGACACCTGTACACTTCTTGACACCTGTTATGTCACCTCATTTGTTCCACCTCACACCTGTCGTGGGTGAGTAGGAAACGTACTTAATCACTCGGTTAATTACTGAGATCAACACTAGAAAAATAGTCGAGATTTTGTACTTTCAGTAATTACGGTAATTGCAGTAGTAGAAATTTGTCACATTCACTCACAATACATATTCCTAACAACTGGATTATGATCTGTAAGCTGCACTATGGCTTAGTACTCACCTAGATGTACTCATCCAGTTGTGCTTGACGGGGGGAGGGGGGGGGGTTGAGCCTCGGCTCTTTGGCCCCGCCTCTCAACTGGTGTACAGATTCCTGAGTATGTAGTTGGTTGTACATAAGCCCAGCTACACATATTGGTGGGATGTGTAGATGGTGATCTTGTCAACCTCAAGGACATGGTTGAGTGTTCCCTGGAAACACAAACCGTAACTGACTCTATGTTCCGCTTGTTACAACTTGTAATAAAGTTGTTACATCTTGGCTTAACGTGTTTATGACGTATTAGAACGTTGTTACAACTTGTTATATCGGTTCTTATAACTTGTTAGGTGTTAAATCTTGTTCGAACGTTGTAGCATCGTCGAAGTTTCGCTGTGTGTTTGGCGGGTTCGAGGTTACTCATTTGACGTAACAGGTGAATGCCGCAAGGAACAGGACGAGTAGCCCGCAGGAGACGTTAGACGGCGGGGCGTCTAACTTGGCGGGGCGTCTAACTTGGCGGGGCGTCTAACTTGGCGGGGCGTCTAACTTGGCGGGGCGTCTAACTTGGCGGGAACAGTGCTTGCGGGGGCTGGGAACACAAGGCTGAGCATTGATATGGAGGCTGGTATGGCACCTCCCCCTCATAAATCCCTCTAGATAATACAAAACAGTGCACCGACGAATGTGCACTCTGGAGATCCCTCACTGATTTACATCTCGTCGTGCACTTCCTCGTCACATGGATATTCACTCATAGTTTCCAACTGATGTCTTGGTTGTGCAGGCGATGAGTCACAATAACGTGGCTGAAGTATGTTGACCAGACCACACACTAGAAGGTGAAGGGACGACGACGTTTCGACGACCATCGACTTGAGAATGGTCCAGGACGGACCGAAACGTCGTCGTCCCTTCAACTTCTAGTGTGTGGTCTGGTCACGATGTCTTGCTTATCTTTTATGTGGACGGCTACAACCCTGGCCCTAGTCCAGATTAGTGGGCCAGGCTTGTTGATCAATACAGGCTTGGAAGACGGCTGCCAGGAGGGATAGGCTAGTGGAACTGCACATCTTTTAAGGATATACGGGACTAACACAGTCTTGATCTCGCTACATACTTATATTGGTTCCCAGATGAAGGTTTACAACTTACTTGTAATGCTTCAGGAAAATAAGTTTATTGGGAAATGGGGCGCAGGGTGAGAGCGGTTTGGCGCGGGACCTTGGGTCTGTCTCATCAAATATTCCTCTCTCTAACTGGGATGAAGTGTTGACATTAGTTTGATATATAAGCTAGACATTCGCTAGTGGCGCAGTGGTAACGCACTCGCCCCGCAGTTCGTAAGCGATTTGGCCTCGGTTCGTATCCTGGCCGGGGAGGATTGACCAAGTGCTAATCCTTAACTGTACGCCTTTGTTCACCCAGCAGTGATTAGGTACCTGGTTGTTGAATGATTGGCGGGTCATGTTCCAGGGGGGAAACTAATGTACAAGGCTTAACCATGAGGTATGGGATAGGAAAGCTCTCAGCCTGCTAACAGGAGTTAGCATCCCTGGAAACACAACCCGAAACTGTCTCTATTTTCTGCTTGTTACAACTTGTAATAAAGTTGTTACATCTTGGCTTAACGTGTTTATGACGTATTAGAATGTTGTTACAATTTGCTATATTGGTTGTTATAACTGGTTAGGAGGTGTTAAAACTTGTTCGAACGTTGTACCAACGTCGTAGTTTCGGTGTGTATTTGGCGGGAGTCGTCTGTTTCTGAACCCACCTGTGTACTGCTTCTGTATGTACTGCTGTACCGCCACTGAAGGCGATAGCATATCTGATTCCACTGTACCCAATCCCTGACCTTAATCTAAAGTCGAAAGAATTAACCTAAGTGCCGCTTAGAATATCTAGTGAGCCGTTCAGAGTAACTAGGAACGGAGTCATCACTATGTCTGCTCTGTCAGGCATTATTCGTAGCTCTATGTACGGTCCCCAGTGTTGGTTCGAAACCCTCCCTGATGCTCGCAGAGACAGCAGACAAGCTGGCAGTTAGTCTTCCAGTGCCTAACAGTATTATACTGGAGGTGATCCGGGTCTCCTGAGGGGGTATATTTGTGTCCAATGATCCTCAGGAGACGTTGTGTCCAATGTGGCCAGGATATGTTGTCCAGACATCCTTGTGTTGGTTGGTAGAGTTGAGATACTGGCTACGGATGACTTATGGTATGTGTGGTAAGTGTTCGTTGCCTCTTCCTTGTGTCTGTGTAACTCTGTCTCTCTCTCTCTCTCTCTCTCTCTCTCTCTCTCTCTCTCTCTCTCTCTCTCTCTCTCTCTCTCTCTCTAAACTATAACAACATACCCTTCTTATTCTTTACAAACCCCCATTTTCCTCCACCATTCGAGTGCCCCCATTGACACTTCCTATTATCTCATTCGTCGTCTGGATCTCCCGAATTCTCCTCAGAGCATTAATCTCCGAGGCCGTGAACCCATTACCTTAACGTCAGTCGATGGGTAATGGCAGGTCCCGGCAACAAGGACATATAGCACCCATTACTGGGGAGGGGTGAGGTAAGGATAGAGGGCGAGGTGGAGTAAGGGAAGAGGAAGGGGGGGGGGTTGGAGGGAGGGGTAATGGAAGGGGGGGGGCGAGTGTGGAAGGGAACAGAGCCACAACAATTAATGTATGCGTGAGTATGAATGATATTATGCATTATTGACAAGAGCGAATACACTGTATTTTGTGGACAAGAGCCCCCACCCCTCTATGTATGCATGCATGTATGTATATATGTATGCATGCATGTATGTATATATGTATGTATGTATGTATGTATGTATGTATGTATGTATGTATGTATGTATGTATGTATGTATGTCTAGCACCCTATCTCTATCTGTCTCTCTCTCTCTCTCTCTCTCTCTCTCTCTCTCTCTCTCTCTCTCTCTCCCTGCCTCGACCCCGGGCCACACAAGGTTCAGGACGAAACAGTAACAACTTGGTGGTCGCCTCACCTTGTAATTATTACCTGTCATGAGTCATTATGCTGCGTGACAGGTCACGGCAGGACCTGCAATTATTCCCATGAATCACAGAGGTCATGTTGCTGTGTGTATGAGGTCATGTTGCTGTGTATGAGGTCATGTAGGACCTCCCTCAATCCTACCCATCCACCTCCATCGCCCTCCCCACCTACCTCCCCCCCTATCCTTCCCCCCACACCCCCACACCCCATCTACACCTCACCTCCACCCCCTCACATCCACCCCACACCCTCCCTCCTTCCCAACACAACACGTCGTGGTGGCGCAGTGGTAAAACACAATAACACTCTCCAACGATTTAGTCTGAGTTCCGGTCCAGGCCGGGGGAGGATTGACTAGTCACCCATCCGTAATCGTTCGCCTCTGTTCGCCCAGCAGTAATTGGATGCCTAGTTGTAAACCGATTAGCGGGTTGAGTTCCAGGGGAAAAATAGTAGTATAAGCCTTATTTTGAACTATGCGAAAGGAAAGTTCTAAGACTGCTAACAGGCGTTGATAAAGACAGGCTATTTAACACAAGGGGCACACGCACAAGGGGACACAGGTGGAAGCTGAGTGCCCAAATGAGCCACAGAGATATTAGAAAGAACTTTTTTAGTGTCAGAGTGGTTGACAAATGGAATGCATTAGGAAGTGATGTGGTGGAGGCTGACTCCATACACAGTTTCAAGTGTAGATATGATAGAGCCCAATAGGCTCAGGAACCTGTACACCAGTTGATTGACAGTTGAGAGACGGGACCAAAGAGCCAGAGCTATCCTGACACACCCCACAAGCACAATCAGGTGAGAACAATTAGGCGAGTACACATACACACTCACACACACACACACACACACACACACACACACACACACACACACACACACACACACACACACACACACACACAGGAATCTGTACACCTGTTGATTGACGGTTGAGAGGCGGGACCAAAGAGCCAGAGCTCAACCCCCGCAAACACAACTAGGTGAGTACAACTAGGTGAGTACACACACACACACACACACACACACACACACACACTCACACACGCACACACACACACACACACACACACACACACACACACACACACACACACACACAAAGCTCAATCAACAAATTCAAAGACATCGAGCCACAGAACAAAAGGAAACCAAACAATGAGCATCATCCTATCTATCACCCTCCCTTTCCTCCCCCCCTCTCTCTCTCTCTCTCCCTTCTCCTCTTCCTTTACCGAGCCTTCCGACCCATCACTTTCCACTTCCGTTCCTTCTCTCCCATTTCTTGTCCTTCCCTTCTCGGCTTGTTACCGAGACCGTTCATAGCCTCGTCGTTAAGGCTTTGTCTTTTAAATTGGGATTGTGCTAACTTGGATCTGGAAATCATTGGTCCTAAACCTGTATAGTTTTAGTCCTAAACCTGTGTAGTTTTGGTCCTAAACCTGTGTAGTTTTGGTCCTAAACCTGTATAGTTTTGGTCCTAAACCTGTATAGTTTTGGTCCTAAACTTGTATAGTTTTAGTCCTAAACCTGTATAGTTTTGGTCCTAAACCTGTATAGTTTTGGTCCTAAACTTGTATAGTTTTAGTCCTAAACCTGTATAGTTTTGGTCCTAAACCTGTATAGTTTTGGTCCTAAACCTGTATAGTTTTGGTCCTAAACCTGTATAGTTTTGGTCCTAAACTTGTATAGTTTTAGTCCTAAACCTGTATAGTTTTGGTCCTAAACCTGTATAGTTTTGGTCCTAAACCTGTATAGTTTTGGTCCTAAACCTGTATAGTTTTGGTCCTAAACTTGTATAGTTTTAGTCCTAAACCTGTATAGTTTTGGTCCTAAACCTGTATAGTTTTGGTCCTAAACTTGTATAGTTTTAGTCCTAAACCTGTATAGTTTTGGTCCTAAACCTGTATAGTTTTGGTCCTAA
>NC_091213.1:8505296-8507796 GCF_040958095.1 Procambarus clarkii
AGGACGGAGCGAGACATCGTAGCTTCTCTGTCTTCTGAGCTGTTGTTTGGCCCCGTTACTGTGACTCTTCATCTACATAATAAAGTTATTTACCTTACGTAGACCAAATGTGTACATCTTAACCACAAACAATAAACTCAAAATATAAATAAAGAACTCAAAATATTAATAAAAAATGTATAAATAATCGTTTTAGAGAGACTGTAGAACCTGTCATCCATTCTACATCAACAGTTTCTGGGGCAACTAGCTTGGGTCACCCCTCCATCAAAACATGAAGTTCAAATGACAGCAATCCCACTTCAACTGGATTTAGATTGTCAGTTAGCATGGCATCCCCTTGTGAGGGGATAATTCCTTGATAATCTGAGGCAACCAGCCAGGAATATCCCCTGCTCGATTTTTATATATAATCCATCTTATTTCTTGTAGTGTTGGCGTAGAAACCGCCATGAATTCAAGGATAAGTCTTGAATATTTCCTCTAAACGCAACTTAGCTTTCCGAGGTTAGCATTTCCCAGGTCACATAGCTATACACCCACACACTCACTCTCAGATAATAATATTTTTACGTAGTTGTCAAGAAAACCACATCCAATTTGTATACAAATTGTCCTGAATCGAAAGTTTCTACCCAGTGAGTATCCATGAGTAACTTTGATGGATACTGTTATTGGAGATTACCCAGTGGGTAATTTACCCACTGGGTAATTGATCTTTGAGACATGTGTGAGAGAAGACATGTGGAGAGCATGTCAGACCGTGCCGATGAATGAGCCCAGTTGCCGGAGTAAAAACTTGTCATTCATAAATGTCGTTCCTATCACGTGGGTTTGTTTACAAAATGATGTTCCTCTCACGTGGGTTTGTTTACAAAATGATGTTCCTCTCACGTGGGTTTGTTTACAAAATGATGCTCCTCTCACGTGGGTTTGTTTACAAAATGATGCTCAATTCAAAAGAATATATTTTTAATTTCCTCTTCACATGGCTTCGCGGAAGAAGATTTTCCTCTTTGACTCATTTTTTTTCTTGCAAAAATCTGTTTTAAGTCTGAATTTACTATTTTTCCTTAATATTACTTTAAAATAAAAAGCCAATCACACCAGTGCATTTTGATTCATTAATAAAATACAAGAGTTCATATGAACAGTTTGCTCTCCTAAAAGGGGTTAAGATAATTACGAGTTCGTTCACAGGCTGTGAACACATCCTGGTGATTGTTTGATCATTTTTGGACGTAGTTCGTAACCGTCGCATTTGTGGTGCATGATGAGTTAGTTAATGGTAAATAATAGTAGTTAATAGATAGTGGTAATAATGGAGCTCTTTGGAACAGTCCTAATTGTTAAGAGGATGTGATAGCTTAATGGCTCAGGAGGTAATATCCTGGTGGTTCACTACCCCAGGGGAGGTAATATCCTAGAGAGAGAGAGAGAGAGAGAGAGAGAGAGAGAGAGAGAGAGAGAGAGAGAGAGAGAGAGAGAGAGAGAGAGAGAGAGAGAGAGAGAGAGAGAGAGAGAATGAGAATGTACTGAAGAAGAAAAATTAGGTCAGTAAGTGGGTAAAGAGTTTATTATAAATAGTCTAAACTTGCACACTCTCCATCTCAATGGTGTTTGGTTACACTCTCACACTCTCACACACTCTGCGTATACGCCTTGCGTTACCGATATACTGGTATCAGTGTATCTACGTGTGTATATATAGTATAACTTGAAGTGAACACACTTGCCCCGTACAAACACACAGACATAGTCTGAAGCAAAAGGCACTTCTGTAGCACAAACACACAAACACAGCCTTAAACAAACACACTCAACTGACACAAACACTCTGAGGAGTTCCGCCGGTGGAAGGTAACATTGGAGAAGTGGTCTGGTGCCTTTGGTTAGTGTAGATATCACAGGGGGTGTGTGGTGGGGGTCTGGGGGTGTCAGCTGGGGGTCTGGGGTGTGGGGTGGGGGTCTGGGGGTGTCAGCTGGGGGTCTGGGGTGTGGGGTGGGGGTCTGGGGGTGTCAGCTGGGGGTCTGGGGTGTGGGGTGGGGGTCTGGGGTGTGGGGTGGGGGTCTGGGGGGTGAGTTGGGGGGTGTGGGGTGTAAGGAGGGGGTGTGGGGTGTCAGGAGGGGGTGTGGGGTGTCAGGAGGGGTGTGGGGTGTCAGGAGGGGGTGTGGGGTGTCAGGAGGGGGTGTGGGGTGTCAGGAGGGGGTGTGGGGTGTCAGGAGGGGGTGTGGGGTGTCAGGAGGGGTGTGGGGTGTCAGGAGGGGTGTGGGGTGTCAGGAGGGGTGTGGGGTGTAAGGAGGGGTGTCGGGGGAGGCAGTAAGGAGGGGGTAGGAGACGGAGGGTTGTAAAATGAAGCAAGGAAAGGGGGAAGAGGTAGTAGGTGAAGAAATCAATGAATAATGACCATAAACAGGAGAAAAGTGATATAGAAGTAAAGAGATCATGCCAGGCCTGGTGCAAAAGAGGTTACAGAAAGACTATATGGTTTCAAGACCC
>NC_091213.1:8512796-8575727 GCF_040958095.1 Procambarus clarkii
ACAGTGTTTAAAGTGTAATAACTTTTACCATAATCTTTTAGTCATATCTACCTTAGCATACTGAATGACGTCCGCCTAAATTGCCTGCTCATTTAAATCATGTCACGTTCCTAGTATTCTTAAGCTAAAATAAATAATATTTTACATCAATATGGCTAATGTGTCTCATATTCCCACCCATGTCCTCTTCTTCTATTGGGATTCTTTGTTAACATTTCCTTCAAAGGATGTTATATGTCTCTAACATGTCCCCCTTACCCATTTTCCCTCTGGAACCGTTGAGGCTTGGTCCATATATAACTACGTTCACTAATAATGCAAAAAAATAACACAGACGCATTAACTTTTACAAACCTCATGCAATATAATTATTACCAAACTCAAATTAATTTAAGCTTTATTAAATGAATATAAATTGTTTCATGTAGAGATTTTAAACAAATTTCCGGAATAATGATGAATATAGATGAGCAGAATTTTTAGACTCTTTCGTTCTCGTGATATTATTTTGAAATAATTAATGTGACAGAGACGAACCAGTAATTGTTGGTAATTACATCAGAGGAATGTAGTTAATTGTTGATTTAATACATTAGTAACGGTTGAATAATTGTGTATTTATTACATTAGTGACTGTTGAGTAATTGCTGATTTAATACATTAGTGACTGTTGAGTAATTGCTGATTTAATACATTAGTGACTGTTGAGTAATTGCTGATTTAATACATTAGTGACTTGAATAATTGTCGATTTAATACATTAGTGACTTGAATAATTGTCGATTTAATACATTAGTGACTTGAATAATTGTCGATTTAATACATTAGTGACTTGAATAATTGTCGATTTAATACATTAGTGACTTGAATAATTACCGATTTAATACATTAGTGACTTGAATAATTATCGATTTAATACATTAGTGACTTGAATAATTGTCGATTTAATACATTAGTGACTTGAATAATTATCGATTTAATACATTAGTGACTTGAATAATTGTCGATTTAATACATTAGTGACTTGAATAATTGTCGATTAATACATCTCTGATGAGTGTTTAATAGTTGATTAGTAAGTACATCAGAAATGTACGATTAAGTATAGATTAATTATTAAGCTGTAAATAAGAAATTGTTGACAAATGGTTTAGATTTTGATGGAAGAATTTTGTTACAGGGACGCCCTTGTATAATTTGATATAACTTGAGGCAAATATTCAGTGTTACCTTGAGGTTACCTTGAGATGGTTTCGGGGCTCAGCGACCCTGCGGCTCGGTCGTCGACCAGGCCTCCAGTGTTATGCACTGATATTCAATTATTATGAAATAAAATAATTGAATTGAAGCAATTTTATTTTCTTATTTGAATATTTTGTTTTTATCATACAGTTTGGAGGATACAGGTGTGGGAGGATACAGGTGTGGGAGGATACAGGTGTGGAGAAGAGTACAGATGCTCATACTGGAGGCTGAAGCGTTTTGGCACATCTTCCACCTGACCACACAGACTGACCCTCAGATGTCCGCCTACCCACACCTTGACTATAGTGATTGTTACACACTAATACACAACACTCATACACACACTTGAGCGGGTGTTTACTCTAAGTTACAGCAATAACCAGAATACAGGAAACCAGAGAAAAAGTGTATTACAGACATGAAAACCATTAAAAGAGTTTACTCAAGAGCAATATTAAGACTACCCACATTTTACAGGGATAGAGGAGGTAAACCCATGTTCCACACACACGCTACCAGCAACAATTTCATCTAACCGCAAGGAGGATAGGGAAACCCTCCGTTTCTGCTTAGGTTAGCACTATATACTTTATATGTCGAGGCAAATCAATGAGCGCGAACTGCTCTATCAGCTCCAAAAAATTTAGATCGCATAAATAAACTTAATCGCAGGTATACGCCGTATCAAAGAACGCCGAACTTTGCATTCCGAATCTCAAATAAGTCAATTCTCATAGACTTGTAAGAAATCTTATCCGGGAGAGATCGGGAGGCACTAGTATCGCGAGGAGGTGAACGAGAGAGTGTGTGTGTACTACTGGGAAACATTAATCATTCATGCGGCTCACAGGTTGGCACCACTGCGACACAAATCGTGAACGAACCATTCATAAAATGTTGAGAAATGTGTAAATATTTCTGTGGGTGGTGTTTACGATGCTCGGAGAGCCTTTGGAGTCTGGTGAGATTTACTGAGATGAATCAGGAGGGATTTAAATAACAGATCTGCCTTAGTCGTTTATAACGGGGGGTTAAGAGTAGCTATAATAGCTCCTTTGAGTTAGACACACCTCTGGGAGGGAAGTGTTCAGCTTTACGGTTTTCAATATGCTGATGCTTAGACGCATAGTTAGTTAACGACCTACACAAGTCAATGAGGCTGTCATCTGCTATGCTGATGACATCTCCGACATTACCAATCACTGGTAACTGCTTGCAGACTCTCCTTGATACACATGCAAATAGATGTATTGAATAAGGGCTTATAGTCTCCACAGAAAAACAACGACCCCTATGCGCCCCCCTCAAAAACAAAACAGTAATTCCCCCTCCCTGTTTTTAAAGTCAATGGTCAGACCATAGAAAACTACAAGCAACAGAAATAACTCTGTGGGAATATTAACAGTGACATTGTAACAGAACTACAGTCTCCGTGGTGTAGTGGTAAGACACTCGCCTGGCGTTCCGCGAGCGCTATGTCATGGGTTCGTATCCTGGCCGGGGAGGATTTACTGGGCGCAAATCCTTAACTGTAGCCTCTGTTTATCGCAACAGTAAAATGTGTACTTGGTTGTAACAACGATTCTTCGCGGCGGGGATCGTATTCCAGGGACCTGCCCGAAACGCTACGCGTACTAGTGACTCTACAAGAATGTAACAACTCTTGTATATATCTCAAAAAAAAAAAAACTACAGCTGAGGCAACAGGGGGTGAGAATAGCTTGAGCTACCTCATCCCTTTGTGTGTATTTTACCTCAATAAACTTATTTCAATTTCAATTCAGCTGAGGCTTAAAATAAACACTATAACCTCTAAGAAACGCTAAGTTTCATCATAGCATTTTGGTATTATTTCTCATTTTGGTCTTACTGTTAAATATGCCAGAATGTGCTACGGGATGTTCATAAGGTCGCTAGTTGATTACCATGACCTGCCCCTTATTAATCTCCCTCAGCACTATCTTGAGGTTATCTTGAGATGATTTCGGGGCTTTTAGTGTCCCCGCGGCCCGGTCCTCGACCAGGCCTCCACCCCCAGGAAGCAGCCCGTGACAGCTGACTAACTCCCAGGTACCTATTTACTGCTAGGTAACAGGGGCATTCAGGGTGAAAGAAACTTTGCCCATTTGTTTCTGCCTCGTGCGGGAATCGAACCCGCGCCACAGAATTACGAGTCCTGCGCGCTATCCACCAGGCTACGAGGCCCCAGATGCTCTGGCTCTTGGAGCCTCCAGATGCACAATAATCACCAACACGAGGGAGGAGCTGAAACTCCCAAACATGTGCGAAAGAATTGAGCAGCTCAATTCAAGGCTGCTCAATGTGTTGAGCAGCCTGGTCGACGACCGGGCCGCGGGGACGCTAAGCCCCGGAAGCACCTCAAGGTAACCTCAAGCTCAGTACTATCTTCTGTGTAAGTGTGATGAAAGATCCCACATCACCCTAACTAGAGATAAACTAACTAGTGCTGTTTGTAAGCGGGAAAGTGTTACCAACTCAAGCTGTAAACAAACTGGTTGAGTAGAAGTGTTGGCAACCTCATCAAACTGAATATAACTATTGCATACAATGTATCAGGTAATGATAATTCATTATATCTGTAACGTGAAATACAAGTGTCTTGCTCGCCGTCAGCTACAGGAGTAAGGAAAACCCAGCACTCCTCAAAGCCCCTCTACCCCGTCCTCTCAAATCCTTCCCCCCGTCCCATCCCAAATCCTTATCCTGACCCCTTCCAAGTGCTATATAGTGGTAATGGCTTGGCGCTTTTCCCCTTGATCTCTTTTCCCTTGTCCTCCGCCTTCCCTTCCTTTCCTCAAAGCAACAACGCTTGATACTATCGATTCCTTTATAAATATCTTAGGGCCTCTCGAGCACTATTCTTATACTAATGGATCAGTTCAAATGTCAACAGGTCGCCCTGCAGCAGCCTGTAGAATATACAGAGACAACAGATGAACTCAGACCACAAATGGGGTCCCTCGATTGTTTCAAGTGTGGGTTGGACATGTATATGAGTGGGATTGGATGGTTATAAATAGGAGCTGCCTCGTATGAGCCAATAGGCCTTCTGCAGTTACCTTTGTTCTTATGTTCTTATGTTCTTAAGTGTGTGAGAGTGAACAACTAACTTAGCTCCCCCACACCTGCAGAATTAGCTGCACTACACTAACTTGCCACTAACACACTGAAGAACAGTGGAGAAGCAATTTTCTGTGATTCAAAGTCAGCTCTTCTAGTACATGAAAACCCGAGATGGAAAATAGATACTAAGAATGTTGTAACATCTACCATAAACAACATTAATACACAAAGCAAGACTTGCAGAGTTTCATTCGAATGGATACCATCTCACACAGTTGTTGTTCAGCATGATGACAGAGGCAGCTAAAGCCAGGAATTGAGTTCAATCTTTCAATTCAGCATTCCAATCTCTGTTGTACAAACAGCAATATACCAGGAAATTAGGGATGACTGAGTCACTGACATTCAAAGGGGCAGGAAGCACGAATATAAAGAGCTTATATAAAGATGTTTCGAACCGAGAACAGTGTGTATGGACAGCACAAATCATCCACTAGGCAGTGTGACACTGCCATGGCCAGAACTGGGCTGGGACATCTTTTGAGATATATACAAGAGTTGTTACATTCTTGTAGAGCCACTAGTACGCGTAGCGTTTCGGGCAGGTCCCTGGAATACGATCCCCGCCGCGAAGAATCGTTGTTACAACAAAGTACACATTTTACTGTTGAGTTAAACAGAGGCTACAGTTAAGGATTTGCGCCTAGTAAATCCTCCCCGGCCAGGATACGAATCCATGACATAGCGCTCGCAGAACGCCAGGTGAGTGTCTTACCACTGCACCACGGACACTAAATCTATCTATGCCTATGCAACCCGGCCTTCTGAAATTATCACAACGTCATATAAATTGCATATTAAATTGCCCAAATTATATTAAATTGTAAAAAAGGAAAGCACATACCCGGGTCTATTGTTTATGTTTGGAGGTCAGGTGTGCCAAAGTCACGTATATATATTGTTTTAATGACCTGAGGAGCCACTCAGTGACTGTGGCTGTTTAGCCACATGTCTGGGAGTCACGTGTTTGTGTTAGAGGAAGAGAGACAAGGGTAATACAGTGATAAGACAATAATGTTTGCCCAAAACGCTGTGCGTATTAGTGGCTTTAGGCATTGTATGTACTAGCTCCATCTAGAAATCCAACATTATGTTTGTAACTCATCTTGTATATATGTACTTTTACCTGAATAGACATTTGATTTGATTTGATAACGGCACTAGTACTGATACTGAAGTACTTGCAGTAGCAAATGATTTACAGTAAATAGCTAGGATGTAGAAACTAGCATCTGTGTTTACCCTTCCAGTTCGACTCCCTAACCACAGGTAATAATTACCCATCAGATCCACCTCCCCCTTCCCCCGACTCTTGATTGATTGATGAAGAGTAAGCCATCCAAGAGGTGGCACGGGCATGAATAACCCGTAAGGTCGCCTCTTCAATCTGCTTTACCTTAAATATTTTCACGTGATCCACGACATGGTAACTGTTGAGCTCTTAACTGTACACACACATGTGCAGCTCTTAACTGTACACACACACATGTGCAGCTCTTAACTGTACACACACACACATGTGCAGCTCTTAACTGTACACACACACACATGTGCAGCTCTTAACTGTACACACACATGTGCAGCTCTTAACTGTACACACACACACATGTGCAGCTCTTAACTGTACACACACACACATGTGCAGCTCTTAACTGTACACACACACACATGTGAAGCTCTTAACTGTACACACACACACACATGTGCAGCTCTTAACTGTACACACACACACATGTGCAGCTCTTAACTGTACACACACATGTGCAGCTCTTAACTGTACACACACACACATGTGAAGCTCTTAACTGTACACACACACACATGTGCAGCTCTTAACTGTACACACACACATGTGAAGCTCTTAACTGTACACACACACATGTGAAGCTCTTAACTGTACACACACACACATGTGAAGCTCTTAACTGTACACACACACATGTGCAGCTCTTAACTGCACACACACACATGTGAAGCTCTTAACTGTACACACACATGTGCAGCTCTTAACTGTACACACACACACATGTGAAGCTCTTAACTGTACACACACACACATGTGCAGCTCTTAACTGTACACACACACATGTGAAGCTCTTAACTGTACACACACACACATGTGCAGCTCTTAACTGTACACACACACACATGTGAAGCTCTTAACTGTACTCACACACATGTGCAGCTCTTAACTGTACACACACACATGTGCAGCTCTTAACTGTACACACACACACATGTGCAGCTCTTAACTGTACACACACACATGTGCAGCTCTTAACTGTACACACACATGTGCAGCTCTTAACTGTACACACACATGTGCAGCTCTTAACTGTACACACACATGTGCAGCTCTTAACTGTACACACACATGTGCAGCTCTTAACTGTACACACACACACATGTGCAGCTCTTAACTGTACACACACATGTGCAGCTCTTAACTGTACACACACATGTGCAGCTCTTAACTGTACACACACACACATGTGCAGCTCTTAACTGTACACACACACACATGTGAAGCTCTTAACTGTACACACACACATGTGAAGTTCTTAACTGTACACACACATGTGTGCAGCTTGAGTGACAACAAACACACTAACTAAACAGATTGACAAATAATAATAATAATAATTTTAATTATAATAGTAATATAATTATAAAAAAATAATAATTGTTTTGTTACCTGAATTCAGGTACGAAGCCACGAGTAGTAATTATTCCAAGTGGTTAGTCAGGACTTGTCTTTATGCGGAGAGAGAGAGAGAGAGAGAGAGAGAGAGAGAGAGAGAGAGAGAGAGAGAGAGAGAGAGAGAGAGAGAGAGAGAGAGAGAGACAGAGAGAGAGAGAGAGAGAGAGAGAGAGAGAGAGAGACAGAGAGAGAGACAGACAGAGAGAGACAGAGCGTCTTTGACAATGAGGAATAAATTAAATCTGATATTCATAAGTGGTCTTTTAAGCACCGTCTGAAGGACTTAATTTTCTGCTTCTCTTCTCTCCCTTCCCCCGTCCTACTCTCCCTCCTCTCCCAGGTGCTCCTCTCCCAGGTGCTCCTCTGCACTCCCAAACCCCACACAAGGCGCCGGTCGTAAAGGAGTGTTAAGGAACAATTAAGCAAGGGGGCCAAGGTCCGGTCACACGACCCTAGAGGGCAGGAACATTAAGTTACTCCGGCTCTCAAGGAGGGAACTTCGGGCCAAACTCTCTTGTCTAAGCTCCTGTGATGTTTAAGGTTAAAATGTTTCCATTTTGGTATGTAACTACATGGGATATATTCTGTGATGTCCGGGTCTGGTTGATCTCGTTTCCCCTATCTTTTTAATCATTTCTTGCTCTCTTTTTCATTTTCCAACTTATACCCACTCTATTACCTCTCCCTCCATCTTTTTCCCCCTATAATTTCTCTCCTCTTCCTTCTTTCCTAACAGTCCTCCTTCTTTACTCTTCCTCCTCTCTCTCTCTCTCTCTCTCTCTCTCTCTCTCTCTCTCTCTCTCTCTCTCTCTCTCTCTCTCTCTCTCTCTCTCTCTCTCTCCTTCCTTATCTCTCTCTCTTCCCTCTTATCTCTCCTAATCTTCCTCATCTCTTATCAGTTCATCATCTTTCTCCTATCTTTATAAACACTGCAGAGCGGATAATTCTTATAAGAAGCAATGTGGCCGTCCCCGGCCAGCCTATGTCGGTCCCACACCACCCATGTATCACTGTGAAAAGTCGTGTGAGGCTCTTTTGCTGCCCTAAGAGCCTGGCCTACAACCGAGGACAAGAACACAGACATTCTCTTTAATAAAGATTTCACTTGATTTTTTAATAGTATTAAAATATTTTTTGGGGGGCGTTTAAAGTATATTTTAATTACACAGATTTTCCGGATGTTCGTTATCAGGTGATGCCAGCAGAGCCGACCCAGGATGCTATAGTGGCTGGTATTACGCACCAACAGGGAGAGAAGGGGTCTTGGTGGGAAGGGGGGGGGTCTCAGCTCAGGAAAGGGGATGGGTTAGGGGAAGGGGGGGGGGGCTAGGCAGGATGCTCCCAGGTCTACACCAAAGAGTAAAGAGGATCAGACCCCCTAAAAGGAGACTAGAGAGTAAGACTGAAGTGCAAGATGGCACTCTCTGCACCCTCACCTCCCCAGAGAGAGAGAGAGAGAGAGAGAGAGAGAGAGAGAGAGAGAGAGAGAGAGAGAGAGAGAGAGAGAGAGAGAGAGAGAGAGAGAGAGAGAGAGAGAGAGAGAGAGAGAGAGAGAGAGACAGACAGACAGACAGACAGACAGAGAGAGAGAGAGAGAGAGAGAGAGAGACAGACAGACAGACAGACAGACAGAGAGAGCCCACGCCCGCAGCCAAGATAACGCCAGCAAACTGGCAATTCTAGTGACCGAAAACTGAACAACTTAACACACGGACATAGATGGGAGTTTGAGATACAGATGAGACACAGAGATGTGATGTACCACTTGAGCGTTAAGGCAGCGTGACTATATACCCCTTGAGCGAGATCAACACACACACACACACACACACACACACACACACACACACACACACACACACACACACACACTGGTGAGGCTCGCTTAGAAGAAATTAACTTAATGATTACTGGCGGTCGATGGGTTGTCAGCAGGCAACAGCCGCTTGCACACCCCACCCACCAACCGCCCTCACCTCCGCCCACAGACGCCCTGAAGCACCGCCCACCACACATGGGGCTAGTAAGCGCCGTGTGAGCGCTGTGTTGAGCGCCAGTGTTCCCTGCTTGAGGAGCTTAACCTTCCCCACTAACACAAATTATCAACTCTGTGTTTATATTGATTACCAATGAGGTTCTTTTCTCACCCATTGGCAGAGGTAGCGAAGCTGTGTTAGGCGCAGCTGGCCTGCTGAGAGGCGCAGCTGGCCTGCTGAGAGGCGCAGCTGGCCTGCTGAGAGGCGCAGCTGGCCTGCTGAGAGGCGCAGCTGGCCTGCTGAGAGGCGCAGCTGTCCTACTGGGAGGCGCAGCTGGCCTGCTGAGAGGCGCAGCTGTCCTACTGGGAGGCGCAGCTGGCCTGCTGAGAGGCGCAGCTGGCCTGCTGAGAGGCGCAGCTGGCCTGCTGAGAGGCGCAGCTGGCCTGCTGAGAGGCGCAGCTGGCCTGCTGAGAGGCGCAGCTGGCCTGCTGGGAGGCGCAGCTGGCCTGCTGAGAGGCGCAGCTGTCCTACTGGGAGGCGTAGCTGGCCTGCTGAGAGGCGCAGCTAGCCTGCTGGGAGGCGCAGCTGGCCTGCTGAGGCGCAGCTGGCCTGCTGAGAGGCGCAGCTGGCCTGCTGAGAGGCGCAGCTGTCCTACTGGGAGGCGCAGCTGGCCCGCTGGGAGGCGACCAATCGACCTCTAATGTAACTGGAAATAAGAATTGGCGGCCAGGACCCCCACAAGGAGTCTGGACTCGGTAATGGGAGCTCTGAGGTCTGCCGGAGACGCCCTGGAATGGCAAGATGTCACTTTCCAGAAAAACTTGGAACCGGAGAACAGAATTTAAGAGGTCCTACCTTACCACGGGGCTGGAGTTGGTAGAAAGGAGAACCTGGTATTGTTCCAGTACTTAGAATGTCGAGAGGCAGTCGGGCTTCAGCACCTGAAATAATGAGAGAGGCAGGTCAGTTACCAGAAACTGGAAATGCGAGGCAGGTCAGGGTTCCAGGAACTGAAATGACAAGAGGCAGGTCAGACTTCATTGCAATTCGACAGTGGTACAGGGCTCTAGATCCGGACAGCTATCTCAACAGTTAACAGTTATCTTAATATTTCTGGAAAGAAATAGACTGTTTTCGGCACAAAAACAGAACCACACATTTTTTGCGTGAAGTTCCTCTTCCTGAGGTCAGTGTTCTGTCTCCCATAGCTTCTGTAAATCTTTTCTTTCACTGTTTAATTAAGACTATACCTTCACACACCTACGGTGGGACTATTCTCTCTCTCGCAGCCTGGGCCACTGTTCTCCCGTCTGGACAACCTCCTGTACTATCAGAATTATTGATGCAGGGCAAAAGTTGTTCGCTTGATCAGTCCACCGAACTTGACATCTGATGTTGACCAGACCACACACTAGAAGGTGAAGGGACGACGACATTTCGGTCCGTCCTGGATCATTCTTGGACCATTCTTGACATCTGATGG
The DNA here is from genome assembly GCF_040958095.1 of Procambarus clarkii. Lineage (NCBI taxonomy): Eukaryota > Metazoa > Arthropoda > Malacostraca > Decapoda > Cambaridae > Procambarus > Procambarus clarkii. Next base: position 8,523,346 of record NC_091213.1, read on the forward strand.
TGAACTATTGACCTTCCGCTCTAAAGCTGCTTCACTTTCTCTCCTCTGTCTTTACATTCATGCTGCCTGCCCTCAAGGGCATAGAAACTATTTACATTTCATCAAGGATGCTATCTTGTTATCTTGAGATAACAAGAGAAAACTCATGCCTATACGCACACAAGACTCACAGCAACCGCGTCTCTTTCACCATTACAAGAATTTAAAGTTACGACATCTTTAGTTTTCCATTTCACAGCCATTTTATGAAGTGATCAACTTCCGCCATATGCATTTACCGGCCCTTCCCTTTCTTTCAAGAACCAGGGGCCAGATTCACGAAGCAGTTACGCAAGCACTTACGAACCCGTACATATTTTCTCAATCTTTGGCGGCTTTGTTTACAATTATTAAACAGTTAATGAGCTCCGAAGCACCAGGAGGCTGTTCATAACAATAACAACAGATGATTAGCAAGTTTTCATGCTTGTAAACTGTTTAATAAATGTAACCAAACCCGTCAAAGAATGAAGAAAGATGTACACGTTCGTAAGTGCTTGTATAACTGCTTCGTGAATCAGGCCCCAGCTGTTTAGCTTTGACCAACTGACCAGCGGGTGTTACCTTCTGTACTGACAAGGAACGGTAAGGAAAAAGTACCAGAACAAGGCACTGAGGATTATCATACTGGGAGGGAACACACACCTGACTGGGAGGGAACACACACCTGACTGGGAGGGAACACACACCTGACTGGGAGGGAACACACACCTGACTGGGAGGGAACACACACCTGACTGGGAGGGAACACACACCTGACTGGGAGGGAACACACACCTGACTGGGAGGGAACACACACTTGACTGGGAGGAAACACACACCTGACTGGGAGGGAACACACACCTGACTGGGAGGGAATACACACCTGACTGGGAGGGAACACACACCTGACTGGGAGGGAACACACACCTGACTAGGAATGACAGATGAATCAATCTCCTGCCAGAGCCTGGAAATGGTACTAACAAGTCTGAGCCCAACAAGAATTTGCAATTAGGAACAATAGTTTGTGCTTTAGCGGGAGCTTGACCTCAAGCAACACCAGCGGACGGCTATGGCAATGTTTAAGGTTAGTGCATATTATATTATATATATATATATATATATATATATATATATATATATATATATATATATATATATATTTATGCCTGCTTCTTGAGTGCATAGTTTCCCTGCTCGTCCTTAGACAAGCAGTACCTTCCACCTGCCGCATGTGCTGCTGCTGCTCCTGTTGCTTCTCCTGTTGCTGCTCCTGTTGCTTCTCCTGTTGCTGTTGCTTCTCCTGTTGCTGCTGCTCCTGTTGCTGCTGCTACTGTTGCTGCTTCTTCTGTTGCTGCTGCTTCTTCTGTTGCTGCTGCTCCTGTTGCTTCTCCTGTTGCTGTTGCTTCTCCTGTTGCTGCTGCTCCTGTTGCTTCTCCTGTTGCTGCTGCTACTGTTGCTGCTGCTCCTGTTGCTTCTCCTGTTGCTGCTGCTCCTGTTGCTGCTTCTTCTGTTGCTGCTGCTTCTTCTGTTGCTGCTGCTTCTTCTGTTGCTGCTGCTTCTCCTGTTGCTGCTGCTTCTTCTGTTGCTGCTGCTTCTCCTGTTGCTGCTGCTCCTGTTCCTTCTCCTGTTGCTGCTGCTCCTGCTGCTGCTCCTGTTGCTTCTCCTGCTGCTGCTGCTCCTGTTGCTTCTCCTGTTGCTGCTGCTCCTGTTGCTTCTCCTGTTGCTCGTGCTGCTCCTCCCTGGGCTTAAGTAAGCAATACCCAAGACAATAACCACCGGTGACTAAAAATGGGCCCCGAGGCTGAGGTCTGAAAGATTGATTAACCTGTCCGCTGACAGACCCTGGTAGAGGAGGATTGAAAATGAAAATTAGTTACAATGGGGAGAGACAAGACAATGGTGAGGAAGGGAAGAGAAGGCTCATGCTCCTGATGATGATGAGGATGATGTGGAGGGATAGCATTGTCTGCAGCCAGAGTCACCCTTATGGATCTGAAGACTCGAGGACTGCAGACTCAGATAAAATGTTGCTGAGGAAAATATTACCAAATTGGTTTACATGAAACGTGTTGCCTCGGCTCATACATCATACACACACACATCATATACACATACCATACATACACATCATACATGTTGACCAGACTACACACTAGAAGGTGAAGAGACGACGACGTTTCGGTCCGTCCTGGACCATTCTCAAGTCGATTCAACCATTGACACAATCGACTTGAGAATGGTCCAGGACGGACCGAAACGTCGTCGTCCCTTCACCTTCTAGTGTGTGGTCTGGTCAACATACTTCAGCCACGTTATTGTGACTCCTCGTCTACACATCACACACACACATATCAACATACTTGAACACCAACAAACATGAACACACTGAACACCAACAAGCATGAACACACTAAGCCACAACAAATACACCAAAGCTCAAACAGCCAGCCACACACACACTAATTACACCCTAATTAGCGGCGACGATCCAAATGACCACCAGAGCCTCATGTTTGGGAACCATTAGACAATTACGCATAATTCCCGGGACTATTTACACACCACAGAGTAAATATTCGGTTCTAAACATCTTCGCAAAAGATTAAACATGCATTTGGGGCGCCAATTTGAGAGAGCTGGAAGGTACCAATTACAATTAGACGTCGCCATTTGTAAAAGATGTAACCACACAGTTAGGAGGCATTGAAGGTCGACTTGACACACTCGGGAATGTATACGTGTTAGAAAATCTGACGTGGGTGTTGACACACGATAGATGGGTCGTAGATGTAGACACATAATAGATATATCGTTGGTGTAGACACGATAGATGGGTTGAGGAGTAGACACACACGGTGTAGAAGGGGTGCGCGCGCAGCTCACAAGCAAAAGAACCATTTAACAACCCTGAACGTAAAATTTTAACAATAGATAAAATCCAAAATTCGTAATTCAAAAATGTTACGAACACACACTCAGACACATTTGTAATACATTTAATCAAAACCATTTTGTATACAAATACGAAATGGTAAAAAGTATTCGTACTGAATGACGAGAGAATATAAATTCAGGAGAATATACAAATTATGTATAAAATCTAATTAATAAAAGAGTACATTGAAGAAGGTAGAGCTGGCCCGCTCCAACGTCAACAAGAACCAATTCTCACGATTTGTTTATAATTTGAAAATTTGCAAACATTGTCTGAATGTAACTGAATGAAAACCTGTTTGAATGAAACCCTGTCTGAATGAAAACCTGTCTGAATGAAACCCTGTCTGTATGAAACCCTGTCTGTATGAAACCCTGTCTGAATGAAACCCTGTCTGAATGAAAACCTGTTTGAATGAAACCCTGTCTGAATGAAACCCTGTCTGAATGAAACCCTGTCTGTATGAAAACCTGTCTGAATGAAACCCTGTCTGAATGAAACCTTTTCTGAATGAAACCCTGACTGAATGAAACCCTATTTGAATGAAACCTTGTCTGAATGAAACCGTGTCTGAATGAAACCCTGTCTGTATGAAACCCTGTCTGAATGAAACCCAGTCTGAATGAAACCCAGTCTGAATGAAAACCTGTCTGAATGAAACCCTGTCTGAATGAAACCCTGGATGTTTATACAAATGTTAAACACTACTATAGTCTATTGAAAAGAGAGAAGAGGGGGATGGAGGAGGTGCTGCATTCTTCACTAAAACAATTTGAACCTAATTTATCACATATTTAAACTGAAACAACCTTGTCTTTCAGAAATTATAAACAACATAAACCAGTCCATTTACCTTTGACAAAAGGTTAATAAGTTGCTGAAACTAAAACATATTACAAATATTATAAAATTTATTTGAATGAAAGTTCATTTTACTGTTGATTTCAGTTAATGAATTACGAAATGATAACGAATATAAATGAGTGTGAGTTTATTTGTGTCAGAGTGAGAGAGAGAGAGAGAGAGAGAGAGAGAGAGAGAGAGAGAGAGAGAGAGAGAGAGAGAGAGAGAGAGAGAGAGAGAAGAGAGAGAGAGAGCCCTCCCACGAAGACTAAAATAACATAAATATATATATAGAAAACATTTCGGGTTTTGCGAGTTACGGAAACTCATTATTTTGTGTTCCTCTCAAGGTCACTCTTCCTCCAAATGTTAGCCGCTAGTTGTGGTGAATGGCTGTCTGTTGCACCCTGCACGCACACACACACACACACACACACACACACACACACACACACACACACACACACACACACACACACACACATACACACACAGTGCAGACTGAGCACAGACAGACATTACCACTGCTCAATGTTCCGCTCATATTAAGGTCAAGAGGAGAGACCTGAGGATAAGAACGCCTCTTTCTCTCCCCCTTCCCTACTTCTTCCCTCTCTCTCCCGTACCACGCTTCTCTATCCTCTTCTCTCACTAACCACTCTCCTCTATCCTCTCGTTTTTCTCTTCTCTCCCCTACGTCTCTTTTCTGTCTTCTAACACCTCCCTCCTGTCCCCTTCTCTCTCTCTCTACACTTACTGTCACTATGGTTACTTGTTATATAAACACTACAGCCACCACTACCTATTAACAGGGGGAGTCTGACAGCTGAGTAGACAGCGCTCGGGATTCGTAATACTAGGGTCTGGGGATCGATCCCCGGCGATGGCGGAAAGAAATGGGCAGAGTTTCTTTCACCCCCTGATGCCCCTGTTCACCTAGAAGTAAATAGGTATCTGGGAGACAGCTGCTACGGGCTGCTTCCAGTGTGTACTCACCTAATTGTGCTTGCGGGGGTTGAGCTCTGACTCTTTGGTCCCGCCTCTCAACCGTCAATCAACAGGTGTACAGGTTCCTGAGTCTATTGGGCTCTATCATATCTACAATTGAAACTGTGTATGGAGTCAGAAATGTGTGTGTGTGTGTGTGTGTGTGTGTGTGTGTGTGTGTGTGTGTGTGTGTGTGTGTGTGTGTGTGTGTGTGTGTGTATGTGTGTGTGTATGTGTGTGTGTGTGTGTATGTGTGTGTGTATGTGTGTGTGTGTGTGTGTGTGTGTGTGTGTGTGTGTGTGTGTGTGTGTGTGTGTGTGTGTGTGTGTGTGTGTGTGTGGTAAAAAATCCTAATTCAGTTGATTGACAGTTGAGAGGCGGGCCAAAAGAGCCAGAGCTCAACCCCCGCAAGCATAATTAGGTGAATACATACATATCCTGTTATTATTGCTACTGTAAGAGAGAGAGAGAGAGAGAGAGAGAGAGAGAGAGAGAGAGAGAGAGAGAGAGAGAGAGAGAGAGAGAGAGAGAGAGAGAGAGAGAGAGAGAGAGAGAGAGAGACAGACAGACAGACAGACAGACAGACAGACAGACAGACACAACAAGCCAATGATACATAACCTCTCCTGGCTTTAATAAGTTAACAATCATCATTTTGAAACAAGTCTCGTGTTGGCCTGGATTTATACAATCAAATATTTATATGATAAAAATACTTATATTATCAAATTGTATTATTCGCGCCTTTTATTCTTTAATTCTTCTTTATTTGAATGAATTTTTCCCGTGTTCTTGGTTGCTTTATTAGTTTAATGTATTAGTTAAGTGTATGATGTTAGTAGTATTAAAGTCACACCATACAAGCCTCATCATGCAAGCCTCATCATGCAAGCCTCATCATGCAAGCCTCATCATGCAAGCCTCATCATGCAAGCCTCATCATGCAAGCCTCATCATGCAAGCCTCATCATGCAAGCCTTATCATGCAAGCCTCATCATGCAAGCCTCATCATGCAAGCCTCATCATGCAAGCCTCATCATACAAGCCCCATCATGCAAGCCTCATCATGCAAGCCTCATTATGCAAGCCTCATCATGCAAGCCCCATCATGCAAGCCTCATCATACAAGCCCCATCATGCAAGCCTCATCATACAAGCCCCATCATACCAGCCTCATCATACAAGCCCCATCATACCAGCCTCATCATACAAGCCCCATCATACCAGCCTCATCATACAAGCCCCATCATACCAGCCTCATCATACAAGCCTCATCATACCAGCCTCATCATACAAGCCTCATCATACAAGCCCCATCATACCAGCGACTCCAGCTCCTCACTCCAGCATTACTTATTCAAAACTGCTTTTATTTTGTGCGCGCGAGGACCTTCCTTTCATCTTGTCGCGGCGGTGACGCCAGGCCGCGCGGCCCTCTGGCGTCACAACCTCTGACTCCACACCTGGCTCACAAGTGGCTCTCTGACGCCGCCAACTCTGACTCCAAACCTGACTTAGCAGTGGCTCTGTGACACCATACCTCCGGTCAGTTACGTCAGGTCTTGCGTGTTGACAGCCGGAGAGAGAGAGAGAGAGAGAGATAGAGAGAGAGAGAGAGAGAGAGAGAGAGAGAGAGAGAGAGAGAGAGAGAGAGAGAGAGAGAGAGCAAGAATATTGGTATATATCTCTCACATAATCAGACTATTCATTTTATAAATACCTGCTACCGTGGTATTCTTCCTGATAGCCAAAGCAGTAGCCGATCTTCCGGGTAGACTGACAGATTACTGGCCAACGCTGCTCTTCCCTGCAGGCTTAATTCAGAGATGCAAGTGCTAATAGACCTCATTTAGACTCAGAATCGTCTAATCTGAATTTTTTTTATATAAACCGACGTAGGCACAAGGGACTTAAACTCCTCTCCATTAATGCTATACAGACATTCGCCTTTTCATTACTATTTGTATAAACTCCCAAAAATTTGGTATTATAATTTTTATGCATTATATATTTTTGAACCCAGTATTCATAAGCTAATGTAACCAAAGTGGTGAAATGACGTTATTCTTGTACGTAAAAAAATAACCAAAAAGTTAGGTGATTTGCATATCATTAACAGAGGATGTAGTTAATAATTACAATGAAGATTGGCCCTTACCATGAATACTTTTTCCTTATTTTCTCAGCGAATATCAGACAGGAAGCAAAAGTTTAGTGTAGGGGCATGAACTATAGACAGATCAGGGAGACGGGAAGAAGGATAGACGGGGAAGCCAGTAGACAGGAAGAGGAGGGATAGAGACAATAAGAAAAGTATACAGAAACACAGAGACAGAGAGACATAGACAGAGAAGGAGAGATACAGAGACACATTAAGTCACAAAGCTTAAACACCACAACATACACACATCTATTCCTACATATTTCACCGATACACCTGAGTATTTTGTATGTCTAAATCATGTTCCATATAACTTATTTTTCTGTGTCCATATATCCAGTTCTGTCGGGCTGTCGCTGTTGCCATAATTTGTGATGCTTGCCAGTTGAACATGTGACTTATAGTGTGTGTGTGTGTGTGTGTGTGTGTGTGTGTGTGTGTGTGTGTGTGTGTGTGTGTGTGTGTGTGTGTGTGTGAGTGTGTGTGCACCTTGCTGTGGTTGCCGGGGTAACACGCTCTGACTCTCACTCTCGGGGTTGCCATAGTGATGACATAATCTCCTCAAACCCAGCACCAACACACCTGTTCAAGGCTGCCGCGTGGCCCTCCGCCGGCTGGCACCCTTGGCTCTATAGTGCTGGTGCCACCATGGACGCTGGCACCCTTGGCTCTATACTGCTGGCACTCTTGGTTCTATAGTGCTAGTGCCACCATGGACGCTGGCCCTCTTGGCTCTATACTGCAAGTGCCACCATGGACGCTGGCACTCTTGGCTCGATAGTGTTGGTGCCACCATGGACGCTGGCACTCTTGGCTCTATAGTGTTGGTGCCACCATGGACGCTGGCACTCTTGGCTCTATATTGCTAGTGCCACCATGGACGCTGGCATCCTTGGCTCTATACTGCTGGCACCCTTGGCTCTATACTGCTGGCACCCTTGGTTCTATACTGCTAGTGCCACCATGGACCTGGCATCCTTGGCTCTATACAGCTAGTGTCACCATGACCCTGGCACCCTTGGCTTTATACTGCTGGCACCCTTGGCTCTATACTGCTAGTGCCACCATGACCCTGGCACCATTGGCTCTATGCTGTTGGCACCCTTGGCTCTATACTGCTAGTGCCACCATGACCCTAGCACCCTTGGTTCCATACTGCTGGCACCCTTGGCTCTATACTGCTAGTGGCACCCTTGGCTCTATACTGCTTGCACCCTTGGCTCTATACTACTAGTAAATCTAATAGGACTCAGTGCCACCTTCTACATTATATATTCACAAACAACAATGATTCACAATGGCACTCATGCCAGATTTCAACCATAGAGATATAATGGACATTAATAACAATAAAAAAAACTCTGCAGGCACTGAGACATGGGAAGCAAAGCTGGTGGAAGCCTGCGACGGAAATTTCCTGTCAACACGCGATAGAGGCAACGAGATTCAGAGAGGAGATAAACTACATGATTACATTTTGAGTGAAGGGGCCAGTGAAACAGTTCGGAATTATTAACGAGGAAACCAAAATGCAGGGGAGCAGCTAAGGCAAATCCGTCGAGAGAGAGAGAGAGAGAGAGAGAGAGAGAGAGAGAGAGAGAGAGAGAGAGAGAGAGAGAGAGAGAGAGAGAGAGAGAGAGAGAGAGAGAGACAGAGAGAGAGAGAGAAGAGAGAGAGAGAGAAAGAGAGAGATGAGGCTCTCCAGGTCTCAAGAGAGAGAGAGAGAGAGAGAGAGAGAGAGAGAGAGAGAGAGAGAGAGAGAGAGAGAGAGAGAGAGAGAGAGAGAGAGAGAGAGAGAGAGCCAGAGAGAGAGAGAGAGAGAGAGAAGAGAGAGATGAGGCTCTCCAGGTCTCAAGAGAGAGAGAGAGAGAGAGAGAGAGAGAGAGAGAGAGCCAGGTAGAGAGAGAGAGAGAGAGAGAGAGAGAGAGAGAGAGAGAGAGAGAGAGAGAGAGAGAGACAGAGAGAGAGATGAGGCTCTCCAGGTCTCAAGAGACAGAGAAAGAGGGAAAAAAGAAGTCGACCGTGTTTACACTATTTGTCTTTTAAAGTTCGTGTGTCATTTACGTCTACCGCAGGTGGATGGTCGTTGGTGGACACACACACACACGTGTGTGTGTGTGTGTGTGTGTGTGTGTGCGTGTGTGTGTATTCACCTAGTTGTGTTTACAGGGGGTTGAGCTTTGCTCTTTCTGCCTGCCTCTCAACTGTTTACTAACTACTTTTTTTTCACACCACACACACACACACCCCAGGAAGCAGCCCGTGACAGCTGACTAACTCCCACGTACCTATTTACTGCTAGGTAACAGGTGGGCATTCAGGGGTGAAAGAAACTTTGCCCATTTGTTTCTGCCTGGTGCGGGAATCGAATCCGCGCCACAGAATTACGAGTCCTGCGCGCTATCCACCAGGCTACCAGGCCCCTGTGTGTGTGTGTGTGTGAACTCACCTAGTTATGCTTGAGGGGGTTGAGCTAGGCTCTTTGGTCCCGCCTCTCAACTGTCAGTCAAGTGGTGTACAGGTTCCTGAGCCTATTGGGCTCTATCATATCTACACTTGAAACTGTGTATGGAGTCAGCCTCCACCACATCACTGCCTAATGCATTCCATTTGTCAACCACTCTGACACTGAAAAAGTTCTTTCTAATATCTCTGTGGCTCATTTGGGCACTCAGTTTCCACCTGTGTCCCCTAGTGCGTGTTCCCCTTGTGTTAAATAGACTGTCTTTATCTACCCTATCAATTCCCTTGAGAATCTTGAATGTGGTGATCATGTGAGTGTGTGTGAGTGTGTGTGCGTGCGTGTGTGTGTGTGTGTGAGTGCGTGCGTGTGGTGTCAGCCACCAACACAATCCCTAGCTAGTCTCCATAACTACGTACGGTCCATCCCCCCAATACCGTAGGATCCTGAATCCCTTTGATGGTGGGACACATACGTAATCCTCTTTGCAAGTGGCCCAACGCTTTAAGCCAGATTTCACCTGCCTAAACCCCTTCGTCTCTCTTCTGCCATCTATTAGCCATTTCACTGTATTTTCTTCACTATATGCAACATTTGTCAACATTTCAATATTTCTAACCAACGCAGGAGGTATATTTAACTATCTTTATGCAGGGTATATTGAGATGATTTCCGGGGCTTAGCGTCCCCGCGGCCCGGTCCTTCTTTTTGTTACACACCCCTAGGAAGCAGCCCGTGACAGCTGTCTAACTCCCAGGTACCTATTTACTGCTAGGTGAACAGGGGCCGTCAGGGTGAAAGAAACTTTGCCTATTTAAGAATTAGGCAGAGTAGTGTCTTCCTAAGCTACCTTAATTAAGGTAGATTTACTTCTTACTCCTTACTTCTTCTGTATGTATATATGTGTGCACGCGCGTGCACCTGTCCACTTTATATATATATATATATATATATATATATATATATATATATATATATATATATATATATATATATATATATATATATATATATATATTTATATATATATATATATATATATATATATATATATATATATATATATATATATATATATATATATATATATATATCCACCTATTGGGCCGTGTTTGTGTCGTGTGTCTGGTCCCTGTGATTGTCACCCGCCTCACCTTGTCCCTGTGATTGTATCACCCGCCTCACCCTGTCCCTGTGATTGTGACACCCGCCTCACCCTGTCCCTGTGATGGTGACACCCGCCTCACCCTGTCCCTGTGATTGTCACCCGCCTCACCCTGTCCCTGTGATGGTGTCACCCGCCTCACCCTGTCCCTGTGATGGTGTCACCCGCCTCACCCTGTCCCTGTGATGGTGTCACCCGCCTCACCCTGTCCCTGTGATGGTGACACCCGCCTCACCCTGTCCCTGTGATTGTCACCCGCCTCACCCTGTCCCTGTGATGGTGACACCCGCCTCACCCTGTCCCTGTGATTGTCACCCGCCTCACCCTGTCCCTGTGATGGTGACACCCGCCTCACCCTGTCCCTGTGATGGTGACACCCGCCTCACCCTGTCCCTGTGATGGTGTCACTTCCCAACCACTCCTCTTAAAAATAACGTCGCTTTTCGCTGGTATGCGCGGCGCTATGGCCAAAATTGGCCGTAATTTGACATGAAATCGGCTCACGAAAGTGATGTACTGTCCCGTTTTCTGTTTGAGTCCTCCGGCTTACTCGGAAAGGTTAGAAGAGGCAACTACACTTCCAGGGGCCAGCCAATAGGGCCCTGCATCCAGCCTGTCCTCATAAGGTCTCCCAACGTCAAGAAACTGTCGTACTAAAGTGCTCTTATCCTAACCTACCAGAGGACCTAAAACAGAAAACAGGACAGTATGTTAATTTCACGAGCCGCTACCATTTTCCAGTACGACAATTTTTGGTCTTAGGTAGAGTATACGTCAAAATACGACGTTCTATCAGGAGGACAGGTTGCTGCATAAACTCATTCAGTACACTAGACAAATATATATACCAACTCCTCGGCAACACTGCCAAATCACTCCGGACCAGAGTGTATTTCAAGCATCGTGTTTATTCTAACTTATGATTAATTACTGGATATATAAACACAGATCGAAACTGTCTCTATTTTCCGCTTGTTACAACTTGTAATAAAGTTGTTACATCTTGGCTTAACGTGTTTATGACGTATTAGAACGTTGTTACAACTTGCTATATTGGTTGTTATAACTGTTAGGAGGTGTTAAAACTTGTTCGAACGTTGTACCAACGTCGTAGTTTCGTCGCTGAATGTATCCTATATAGGATACATTCAGGTTTGTGTTATGTAAACTTGAGAACCATAGCAAGCAAGAAGCGTGTCTCAAGCTGTTGAAGTTCCCAATATGGCCGCTCCAGCGTCCTTTCTTAGCTACTCTATCCCTTTGAGATGTATTTTTTCCTTGTCTCAATAAACATACTTGAACCTTGAACCAACGAGACAAAGGGGGCCTCGTAGCCTGGTAGATAGCGCGCAGGACTCGTAATTCTGTGGCGCGGGTTCGATTCCCGCACGAGGCAGAAACAAATGGGCAAAGTTTCTTTCACCCTGAATGCCCCTGTTACCTAGCAGTAAATAGGTACCTGGGAGTTAGTCAGCTGTCACGGGCTGCTTCCTGGGGGTGGAGGCCTGGTCGAGGACCGGGCCGCGGGGACACTAAAAGCCCCGAAATCATCTCAAGATAACCTTTCTTGGCGGGTGAACTTATGTTCTCATTTTTCTTCCTGCCGGCAAAATTTAAGCTACACTAAGCATTAGTTAACTACTTACTGAATGATTACAGTTTTCATTCCTCGTAACCACCCAACCCGTTCTTGCACTTTCTTACAGTCAATATTGACTTATTAAATAAGTGCATATGTGATATACTAATTTATTGTGAATATTTTAGTTTACCTTGAAAAGCTTCATAGAAAACACCGACCTTACCTAACCTTCTTAGTATGTTAAGATAAGCATCTTATTGCTTCGTAATTACAATTATTACTTAACCTATTATAGGTATAGGTTAAGTAATAATTGTAATTACGAAGCAATAAGATGCTTATCTTAACATACTAAGAAGGTTAGGTAATGTCGGTGTTTTCTATGAAGCTTTTCAAGGTAAGCTAAAATATTCACAATATTCAGTATGTCACATATGCACGTATTTAATAAGTCAATATTGACTATACGAAAGTGCGAGAACGGGCTGAACCACCTTATAATACCCCCAAGCATCACTCTATCTGGGCTAAGACAAATGCCTAAAGAATAATTAAGGTGTCACTTTTTCTTTGATTAAGTGTGAGGCAACAACGACTAGTTTTATGGTCTTTAGAGGCTAGTTAACAGCTGTCAACAATAGAGTCGTTCCGTCTCTAATGGCGAAGAAGACTAAATTGGTGCCTCTTACAAGAAAGTTCCTTCATTTGTTTCTTCATTTGTGAACAGAGAATATAGTCCTCGTAAAAGATTTACATTTACAGTATTTCATATATAAAGATTATTAAATACTCATGACCGCAATGGATACCTTAAACCATTTTGGCTTGGCCGGAGACCGAGCCGCGAGGGCTGTTGATCCCCGGAAGCTACATAAGGTAGTCTGTCACGGTGACGCTACCCCACCAGCACTACGGTGTTCGTCCTACACTGCTCTACCGTGCAGTCTGCGACACATAATAACTGTATTGATCACAATAACACAACCCTCTCTGGCCTTGTGAACCATATTGACCAATGTTCTATTTTTAAAACTTAAAGTTTTGATCTCATGAATTCAAAACAAGTGTCTAAATATTAATATTTTTTTTATAAATTTAGATTTATTATTCCATTCAAATATTTTATCAAATGTCTTACTTTTCCATTATATTTAACTTTTATAGTAACAGTAGGGAACAGGAGTGTGTGCTACCCCGCTTGAACGACCGTTAAAACCGTTGAGTTCAAACGATGCCGCTCGGCCAATAACAGGCTAGAGGCGGGAGGAACGATGTAATTGGTGGATCGGAAGAGGTTCTCTGAGGCAGAGAAAGGGGCGTGTCTGCTCCTTGAGAAGCCTTAACGCTGCCTCAACTACCTCTAATGACTCTTAATTGTCCTTCTCGAGTAGTATGGAGTTTTGTAGTCGTCTTGGAACGATGGCGGTCAATTTACAGTGAGGTCTCTTGTGTGTTCGGTCTGGTGTCTTCTGTGATCGGTCTGGCCTCTTGTGTGTTCGGTCTGGTCCCTTCTGTGATCGGTCTGGTGTCTTCTGTGATCGGTCTGGTGTCTTCTGTGCTCGGTCTGGTGTCTTCTGTGCTCGGTCTGGTCTCTTCTGTGCTCGGTCTGGTGTCTTCTGTGCTCGGTCTGGTGTCTTCTGTGATCGGTCTGGTCTCTTCTGTGATCGGTCTGGTGTCTTCTGTGCTCGGTCTGGTGTCTTCTGTGCTCGGTCTGGTCTCTTGTGTGTTCGGTCTGGTCTCTTGTGTGTTCGGTCTGGTCTCTTCTGTGCTCGGTCTGGTGTCTTCTGTGCTCGGTCTGGTCTCTTGTGTGTTCGGTCTGGTCTCTTGTGTGTTCGGTCTGGTCTCTTCTGTGATCGGTCTGGTGTCTTCTGTGCTCGGTATGGTGTCTTCTGCGCTCGGTCTGGTGTCTTCTGTGCTCGGTCTGGTGTCTTCTGTGCTCGGTCTGGTCTCTTCTGTGCTCGGTCTGGTCTCTTCTGTGCTCGGTCTGGCCTCTTCTGTGCTCGGTCTGGTCTCTTCTGTGCTCGGTCTGGTGTCTTCTGTGCTCGGTCTGGTGTCTTCTGTGCTCGGTCTGGTGTCTTCTGTGCTCGGTCTGGTGTCTTCTGTGCTCGGTCTGGTGTCTTCTGTGCTCGGTCTGGTCTCTTCTGTGCTCGGTCTGGTCTCTTCTGTGCTCGGTCTGGCCTCTTCTGTGCTCGGTCTGGTGTCTTCTGTGCTCGGTCTGGTGTCTTCTGTGCTCGGTCTGGTGTCTTCTGTGCTCGGTCTGGTCTCTTCTGTGCTCGGTCTGGCCTCTTCTGTGCTCGGTCTGGTGTCTTCTGTGCTCGGTCTGGTGTCTTCTGTGCTCGGTCTGGTCTCTTCTGTGCTCGGTCTGGTCTCTTCTGTGCTCGGTCTGGCCTCTTCTGTGCTCGGTCTGGTGTCTTCTGTGCTCGGTCTGGTCTCTTCTGTGCTCGGTCTGGCCTCTTCTGTGCTCGGTCTGGTGTCTTCTGTGCTCGGTCTGGTGTCTTCTGTGCTCGGTCTGGTGTCTTCTGTGCTCGGTCTGGTGTCTTCTGTGCTCGGTCTGGTGTCTTCTGTGCTCGGTCTGGTCTCTTCTGTGCTCGGTCTGGTGTCTTCTGTGCTCGGTCTGGCCTCTTCTGTGCTCGGTCTGGCCTCTTCTGTGCTCGGTCTGGTGTCTTCTGTGTTCGCAAAGGTCTCGCTATCGTATATATACATATGCGTGTATACATATTTACGTTTTAAGAACGAGACAAAGTGTAGACATATTTTGGAACAATTCTATATTGTATTCACGTATTATATCAGAAACCTTTAATGGAATTACAAAAATAATGCATTATATCCTTATTTTAAGACTTGTCTAATATGGCATTGGCCATATTAGATGTCAATGTCAAAATGTAGCATTAACCAATCCGATCCTGTTGAAATGCGTCATAAACAATAGATTCTTGAGGTTATCTTGAGATGATTTCGGGGCTTTAGTGTCCCCGCGGCCCGGTCCTCGACCAGGCCTCCACCCCCAGGAAGCAGCCCGTGACAGCTGACTAACACCCAGGTACCTATTTTACTGCTAGGTAACAGGGGCATAGGGTGAAAGAAACTCTGCCCATTGTTTCTCGCCGGCGCCTGGGATCGAACCCAGGACCACAGGATCACAAGTCCCGCGTGCTGTCCGCTCGGCCGACCGGCTCCCTCAATATATAGCCTGTCAAAATATAGCATTAACAATTATTTTCACCTTACAAGTTTTGTGCTTAAACCGCTCTAAAACTATAGAAATTTGGGACCACGAAAGACTAACAAAGGTTATCAAAGACCATTAAAGAGATGTGCGAGTCTTTTTAAAGTTTTCCTCTTGTGTTCATTTTTTTAACTCGTTTCTTTTAGGCGAAATCGCTGGAGGAAGAAATTAAACAGCTCACACTAAGAGGAGTCCAATACTTTTTGTTTTTTAATGTGTGTGTTCACACTTTGGAAAGTTCTAAGACGTTGAGGAGATTTTCCATGCTAATGTTAGACATGGAAAAATTGCTGAATGCTTTAAATACAAAGGCTACGTCAATACTTTTCAATCCCCACTTCCCGCTACTGGAGGCGCTTTGGGTATTAAATGTTCAGTTTGACTATCACACCGCTGCTTTCTTGACGTTTCTGTTACTGTACTTCTATGAGAAGTCGAAGGACTACCACGCCTCATCCTTAAATATATCAATGTCTGTCATAATAGTTTAGGAACCCCTGCAAACCACTCTCCTTCCTAGTTTTCCCTCTCAATAATATTGTTTACGTGTTATTCGAAGTCTTCCAATGTTTCTTCCCCATATGTAAACACAAGAAGAGAGATATAGAGAGACACAGAGTGAGAATCATAGAGAGAAAATGAAATGAAAAAGCCAGAATGAGAAGGACATTTCTGGACAATAAATCTCTCTTTAGAAACCCACACACACGCACACACTATTTTAGCACATAAATTCCCACGTCAGTCACCTCGCAAACTGCTATAAATCACACATTTTCTGGATCCTCTAGAGTGCCCGGGGTAAAGCAGAGTCAGGCACAGTCACAATACACCATAAATGGCTGCTTCTCAAAGCCCTGATCGCTGGTAGCTCCCCTGGTGGTGCTCTCCAGAAACTTTCCCCACGAGTGATTGGAAACTTTTCCAGTGGAGTTCGATTCTGTCTTTAAACGATTTGGGGAATTTTCTTTTAGTCAGGACTGAGAAGCTCTCACGTTTGGGAAGCTCTTAGGTTTGGGAAGCTCTCAGGTTTGGGTAGCTCTCAGGTTTGAGAATCTCTCAGGTTTGGGAAGCTCTCGGGTTTGGGAAGTTCTCAGGTTTGGAAAGTTCTCAGGTTTGGGAAGCTCTCAGGTTTGGGAAGCTCTCAGGTTTGGGAAGCTCTCAGGTTTGGGAAGCTCTCAGGTTTAGGTAGCTCTCAGGTTTGGGAAGCTCTCAGGTTTGGGAAGCTCTCAGGTTTGGGAAGCTCTCAGGTTTGGGTAGCTCTCAGGTTTGGGAAGCTCCCAGGTTTGGGAAGCTCTCAGGTTTGGGAAGCTCTCAGGTTTAGGAACCTATCAGGTTTGGGAAGCTCTCAGGTTTGGGAAGCTCCCAGGTTTGGGAAGCTCTCAGGTTTGGGAAGCTCTCAGGTTTAGGAACCTATCAGGTTTGTGAATTGTGGACAGTAAGAAAAAGAGACCAAATTCCAATTGCTTGTCTCTTCAAATCAAAAATACAATAATAAACATAGGGTATGAACGTCTGGGGAATAAAGGGGTGGGAAAGAACCCAGAGAATATCTCCTGTATCCCTCTTTATCGCCCCTTCCATCTCTACTCTTCATGGACCCATTCATCTCTCCAAGTAAACATGGAATTCTGAAAACCTTTCCCCTCTGAGGTAGCTGCCTTCCTCTCCACTGATAAGGAGCTTGGGGGTGAAGGGAGGGTAGGGAAGGGAGGGTAAGGAAGGGGAAATTAGAAAAGTGGGAAGGAAGCAGAAGAAGAAGACAGAAGAGGGATTGAAGAGGCAAATGAGCAGTCAATAGAGAAATATGCGGAGGAATGAATTAGGTTCTATTCTGCGTCATTTTAATTCGAAGGCAAAATGGTGTGTGTGTGCTCACCTAATTGTATTCACCTAATTGTGCTTGCGGGGGTTGAGCTCTGGCTCTTTGGTCCCGCCTCTTAACCGTCAATCAACAGGTGTACAGGTTTCTGAGTCTATTGGGATCTGTCATATCTACACTTGAAACTGTGTATGGAGTCAGCCTCCACCACATCACTTCCTAATGCATTCCATTTGTCAACCACTCTGACACTAAAAAAGTTCTTTCTAATATCTCTGTGGCTCATTTGGGCACTCAGTTTCCACCTGTGTCCCCTTGTGCGTGTGCCCCTTGTGTTAAATAGCCTGTCTCTATCTACCCTACCGATTCCCTTGAGAATCTTGAATGTGGTGATCATGTCCCCCCTAACTCTTATGTCTTCCAACGAAGTGAGGTATAATTCCCGTAGTCTCTCCTCGTAGTTCATACCTCTCAGCTCGGGTACTAGTCTTGTGGCAAGCCTTTGAACCTTTTCCAGTTTAGTCTTATGCTTGACTAGATATGGACTCCATGCTGGAGCCGCATACTCCAGGATTGGTCTGACATATATGGTATATAATGTTCTGAAAGATTCCTTACAAAAATTTCTAAAGGCCGTTCTTATGTTAGCCAACCTGGCATATGCCGCTGATGTTATCCTCTTGATATGAGCTTCAGGGGACAGGTCTGGCGTGATACCAACTCCCAGGTCTTTCTCTCTCTCTGACTCTTGAAGTATTTCATCTCCCAGATGATACCTTGTATCTGGTCTCCTGCTCCCTACACCTATCTTCATTACATTACATTTGCTTGGGTTAAACTCTAACAACCATTTGTTCGACCATTCCTGCAGCTTGTCCAGGTCTTCTTGAAGTCTCAAGCTGTCCTCCTCTGTCTTAATCCTTCTCATAATTTTGGCGTCGTCAGTAAACATCGAGAGGAATGAGTCTATACCCGTATAGGAGATCATTTACGTATATCAGAAACAGGATAGGTCCGAGTACAGAGCCCTGTGGGACTCCACTGGTGACTTCACGCCAATCTGAGGTCTCACCCTTCACTGTAACTCTCTGCTTCCTATTGCTTAGGTACTCCCTTATCCACTGGAGCGCCCTACCAGTTACTCCTGCCTGTTTCTCCAGCTTATGCATCAACCTTTTATGGGGTACTGTGTCAAAGGCTTTCCAACAGCCCAAACAAATGCAGTCTGCTCATCCTTATCTTTCTTGCTTAATCTTTGTCACCTGATCATAGAATTCTATTAAGCCTGGAAGCTTAATAAGAATGAACCCATGTTGATGGGTTGTCACGAAGTCCCTTCTCTACGGATGTGTTACGAGTTTTTTTTCTCACGATCTTACATGGTATAAAATCTTACATCACCTTACATGGTATAAAAATTAAGGACACTGACCTGTAGTTCAGTGCCTCTTGTCTGTCACCCTTTTTGTATATTAGGACTACATTAGCCGTCTTCCATATTTCTGGTAGGTCTCCCGTTTACAGTGACCTACCTATGGAGAGAGTCACTATGGAGAGTGGCAAACAAAGTGCTCCTGCACACTCTTTCAATACCCATGGTGAGATTCCGTCCGGGCCAACAGCTTTTCTCACGTCCAGCTCCAATAGGTGCTTCTTGACAGCTTCTCTTGTAATTTCGAACCCTTCCAAGTTCGCCTGGTTTGCTGCCACCTCTCCTAGCGCCGTAACCTCTCCTTGTTCTATTGTAAAGACCTCCTGGAACCTCTTGTTGAGTTCTTCACACACCTCTTTGTCATTCTCTGTGTACCTGTCCTGGCCCACCCTAAGTTTCATCACCTGTTCCTTCACTGTTGTCGTCCTCCTGATGTGACTGTGTAGTAGGCTTTGGTTCGGTCTTAGGCTTTATTAGCTATATCATTTTCATACCTTTTCTCAGCTGCTCTTCTCACACTGACATACTCTTTGGTCCCGCTTCTCAACTGTCAGTTATCTGGCCTACAGGTTTCAGAGTCCATTGGGTACGTCCAGTCCACCCATTGGATCTACGAAGTCCGTCGGGTCTGCGTCAGCTGTGTCCGTCGGGTCTGTGTTCTCCAGAGCAGTCGACTGTGGAAACGACATTACTGCTGGCAGTGATTGGCTAATTACAGCCGTTAACCGCAAATTAGACGACGCGATTGGAGGAAAGGGCCTTCATAATGTATTGTTGCGATGAGAGGCAGTCGATGTGTGTCCGATTCTGTCTTTCTCCTCTCTCTCTCTTCTCTCTCTCTCTCTCTCTCTCTCTCTCTCTCTCTCTCTCTCTCTCTCTCTCTCTCTCTCTCTCTCTCTCTCTCTCTCTCTCTCTCTCTCTCACTCTTATTCCTCTCACCTCCCTCTCACTTTCTCAATTTCCTGTTCAGGCTTTGGTTGTATGAATGGATGTTTTTGCGTGCGTTTTTACGTGTGTGTGTGTGTGTGTTTGTGTACGTAAAGCATTATGTACGTGTTTGTGCTGGATCGTAGACATCTGACACGACCCTTGGGGGCAACAAATCAACAACTCACTCATCACAACATAACAAACAAGACCCAAAAAAAAATAACTTCAACAGTTATCTACAACCTTCACAACCACATATCATTTCCCCAAAATAATAAAAAGTTAAGGATTGTGTATAATTTAACCAAATGTATAAATATTCCAATTTGGAACTTATCAAGCAGCAGGTGAGAGAGAGAGAGAGAGAGAGAGAGAGAGAGAGAGAGAGAGAGAGAGAGAGAGAGAGAGAGAGAGAGAGAGAGAGAGAGAGAGAGAGAGAGAGAGAGGGGAGAGAGAGAGCGAAGCTGTGTGGGCTACACTATAATGACAATGATACTAGATATTGAAGATAGTGTTCGCTCTCGTGATAATGTGACATCATTATAATTCTCCTTTCCATAAGTATCACTATCATTATCCTCGTCATATTCATCACCATCATTTCCCCCATCACCTTGGAGCTCCTGGTCACCTTGTCGCGCATATATAGTGACTCGTCAAGGAGGTGACAGCTTTTTTTTGTAATTATTTTATAGTACGATAAGTCTAACGTTACAATGGGTAAAATATTATACTTATTTTATCATTAACAGGACCTCAGTGACCCTAACATGCTAGGGTGACAGTGTCGATGACAGTGTCGGGGACAGTGTGACTGCATACTTATCACTGTCGAGCTCTACATAGCTGCCATAGTCCAGTACTGTTCTCAAATTAAACACAAAGAAAGTTATTGTGCTTTTTGTCGAAGCGGTTTCCCTTATCAGAGCAAAACCTTTATTACTGAATGTTTTGTTGTGTGTGTGTGTGTGTGTGTGTGTGTGTGTGTGTGTGTGTGTGTGTGTGTGTGTGTGTGTGTGTGTGTGTGTGTGTGTGTGTGTGGTAATGAGCTAGTGTATTCTACGTGACTTTCTGCTTTAGTTTGTACTATTGATCGAAAGTAAGGAGTTACCCGGTTACCGGTCTATCTTATGACAGTGTTAACCGGTTACCGGTCTAATGACAGTGACACATCTGGTACTCCGGCGCTCATGTCAGGGGAGACCCGCGGAGGCCTGGGTTCGAATCCTGCGAGGGGGTCATAGAGATTTTATAGTTGGTGAAACCTGCTTCGACAAACCTCCGGCCCCGGGTTCGATTCCCCGGTAATGCGAGACGTTTTAAACACGTGCTCGCGAATCACTTCTAGATGATTAGACCTCTAATCGCCTAGGTGTAACTAGGTAGCCGCTAGTTAGTCAACTAGCTGTTGTGGGGTCAACTAGCTGTTGTGGGGTCAACTAGCTGTTGTGGGGTCAACTAGCTGTTGTGGGGTCAACTAGCTGTTGTGGGGTCAACTAGCTGTTGTGGGGTCAACTAGCTGTTGTGGGGTCAACTAGCTGTTGTGGGGTCAACTAGCTGTTGTGGGGTCAACTAGCTGTTGTGGGGTCAACTAGCTGTTGTGGGGTCAACTAGCTGTTGTGGGGTCAACTAGCTGTTGTGGGGTCAACTAGCTGTTGTGGGGTCAACTAGCTGCTAGTTGACCTCGTCCCCATGGGGACCTCGATAAGCCTAACGAGCTTCCTGTCCACGAAAACGAGGGGAAAAAAGTATATAAAAGAACTTTTTAAAATATTTCTTCGACTGAACTTTTTTTTTGGAGACTTTATTGACTTGGTGACTTTTTTGTGTTGGGGGGCGGGGGGGGGGATTGGTCTGGTGACGGAAGCTATCCTGGACGCCCGCAGGAGGTAGTACTGGTGACACCAGACATCCTGGACGCCACCAGGAGGCAGTACTGATGATACCAGACATCCTGGACGCCAACAGGAGGCAGTACTGATGACACCACACATCCTGGACGCCACCAGGAGGCAGTACTGATGATACCAGACATCCTGGACGCCAACAGGAGGCAGTACTAATGACACCACACATCCTGGACGCCAGCAGGAGGCAGTACCGATGACACCAGACATCCTGGACGCCACCAGGAGGCAGCACGGAAAACAACATATACACAGACGGTAGACGGAAGACGATGGACATAGAAAAAGAAGTATAAAATACGGAAATAACGAAAATAAAAGAGAATGAGTGAAGAATATTCATAAAATACGAAAGAGAAGCCAAGCAGGAGTGGATTAATAAGGAGAGTTATCGATCCCAGGAGGACGAGGAAGTGAAGAGTGAGGATAAGAAAGGATAAGGAGGAGATAGAGGAGGATAGGAAGGGGGGGGGGGATAATTGCTGGGTTAAGCAGGAACTAATCACCGTTAAAATGACAGGATCAGGATCGCTGAGAAGAGGGGGTGAAGGGGGGGGGGGGCAGAGAGAGAGAGAAGGACAAAGGGGAATTGAGGGAGAGTTTGTAGAGAGAGGGTAGGAAAGGAGAGAGAGAGAGAGAGAGAGAGTAGAGAGACGCCCGGGTGAAAGTCTTCCTAATTGTTATTGTTATAGAGCCCAGTCGGAGCTCTATAACAGGCCTAGGGAGTCATGGACCAGCCGGGGCTCTAAAACAGGCCTAGGGAGTCATGGACCAGCCGGGGCTCTATAACAGGTCGAGGGAGTCATGGACCAGCCGGGGCTCTAAAACAGGCCTAGGGAGTCATGGACCAGCCGGGGCTCTATAACAGGTCGAGGGAGTCATGGACCAGCCGGGGCTCTATAACAGGTCGAGGGAGTCATGGACCAGCCGGGGCTCTATAACAGGCCTAGAGAGTCATGGACCAGCCGGGGCTCTATAACAGGCCTAGAGAGTCATGGACCAACCGGGGCTCTATAACAGGCCTAGAGAGTCATGGACCAGCCGGGGCTCTATAACAGGCCTAGAGAGTCATGGACCAACCGGGGCTCTATAACAGGCCTAGAGAGTCATGGACCAGCCGGGGCTCTATAACAGGCCTAGAGAGTCATGGACCAACCGGGGCTCTATAACTAACTTATAATACCTGCAGCTGAAAAATTCTCTATTGGCACTGAAGAAATATTTAATCTGTTTTGTAGTCGCCAGGGTACTAAAGGAATGCAAAGAAGAACTAAGTGACTCTTGTTCTGCATATTGATCATATCATTAGAGTCGAGCAGTACCAGCATCGTGGAGGGTTGCAAATGTGGTGCCGATTTTTAATAAGGGAAATAAATCAATACATCTATCGTCCAATTAGCGTAGCATCTATTGCGGGGAAAAAATTGTTTTTAACTGATAATCACAAAAACCATTCATTTACGTCTGGGAAACTATGGATTGATAAAGGATTCCGTCCGTTGGTTTTCTCTGGGGCCACTTGTGTTATATTTACTCTAATTCTTTTCCAATATCTTGAGGTTATCTTGAGATGATTTCGGGGCTTTTTAGTGTCCCCGCGGCCCGGTCCTCGACCAGGCCTCCACCCCCAGGAAGCAGCCCGTGACAGCTGACTAACACCCAGGTACCTATTTTACTGCTAGGTAACAGGGGCATAGGGTGAAAGAAACTCTGCCCATTGTTTCTCGCCGGCGCCTGGGATCGAACCCAGGACCACAGGATCACAAGTCCCGCGTGCTGTCCGCTCGGCCGACCGGCTCCCCGATATACTTGAGACTGATTGTAGAAAGAATTGTGCCATAGTGTAACTTGATTTTAGTAAAGTGTTTGATACAGGTCGTTTCTAGAAGCTCATTAGAAAGTTATAGGAATATGGTTCCTGTGGTTCACATGGGTTCCAAGGGCGCCTGATAGCTGAGTGGACAGTGCTTCGGATTCATAGTCCTGAGGTTCCGGGTTCGATGCCCGGTGGAGGCGGAAACAAATGGGCAAAATGTTTCTTTCACCCTGATGAAGCCCCCTGTTACCTAGCAGTAAATAGGTACCTGGGAGTTAGACAGCTGCTACAGGCTGCTTCCTGGGGATGTGAAACAAAAAGGAGGCCCTGGTTGAGGACCGGGCCGCTGGGACGCTAAGCCCCGAAATCATCTCAAGATAACCACCTCCCCTCAAGATAACCTCAAGATGGTGTTGGGCAGGGGTGGGGTTATCTTGAGGTTATCTTGAGATGATTTCGGGGCTTTTTAGTGTCCCCGCGGCCCGGTCCTCGACCAGGCCTCCACCCCCAGGAAGCAGCCCGTGACAGCTGACTAACACCCAGGTACCTATTTTACTGCTAGGTAACAGGGGCATAGGGTGAAAGAAACTCTGCCCAATGTTTCTCGCCGGCGCCTGGGATCGAACCCAGAGCCACAGGATCACAAGTCCCGCGTGCTGTCCGCTCGGCCGACCGGCTCCCCGATATATTTCAGACTGATTGTATAAAGAATTGTGCCATAGTGTAACTTGATTTTAGTAAAGTGTTTGATACAGGTCGTTTCTAGAAGCTCATTAGAAAGTTATAGGAATATGGTTCCTGTGGTTCACGTGGGTTCCAAGGGCGCCTGATAGCTGAGTGGACAGTGCTTCGGATTCATAGTCCTGAGGTTCCGGGTTCGATGCCCGGTGGAGGCGGAAACAAATGGGCAAAATGTTTCTTTCACCCTGATGAAGCCCCCTGTTACCTAGCAGTAAATAGGTACCTGGGAGTTAGACAGCTGCTACAGGCTGCTTCCTGGGGGTGTGCAACAAAAAGGAGGCCCTGGTTGAGGACCGGGCCGCTGGGACGCTAAGCCCCGAAATCATCTCAAGATAACCACCTCCCCTCAAGATAACCTCAAAATGGTGTTGGGCAGGGTTGGGGATTAGCTTAAGAGGAATTAGAGTGTGGTTATTTCAAAGAAAATAGAGTTAGCATAAATGGAGTTAAGTGTAAGTAGGGAACCCGCTATAAGGGTAGACCTCCCAGGGGTTTGGTTCTGTCCTATCTCTCTATGTCCCTAATTTGGTTCTCTGCTTTATTTCTCATTTCATACATTTTATTCTTCGCATTTATTCTTCTTCCCATTCTTTGGCTATATTAGTTTTTTCATTTCCTGTCACAAGGAGTTACCTCAAGCTCAGGTTTCATGCTGTATGTCCATATATACCTCACCTCTCATCACCTCATCTCTTTCCTTAACATGGCTTCCTCCCCTCTCTCTCGGGCTCACCATAGCCCGTGCTACATGGACACTTTGTTCTGAGTAGCTAAATCTAAAACAACTCTCTCACCCCTCTCAGTCTCGACATGATAAGCACCCAGAATGGCCCGAAACTTTGCCACTTTGTTATCACTTTATATATCTATACACTTCATATATCTATACACTTCATATATCTATACACTTCATATATGTGAATTATGAGAGTGCAGCCACGTTATTGTGCTCCATTTTCTATAGGTATCAAGGCATGTAGGGGAGTCTAAGGTAATCAAAACAAAAAAAGAGAGAAAGAGGGATTTTTGTTCTTAAACTCCAATGCACTTTCATTCTTCTCTGTTCCTCCTTCCTCTTCCTTTCTCCTCTCTTTCTTTCCTCCCTTTATCTTTCTTTAATCGTTAGAGGTCTTCTCTCAGATCAAAGGCTTTCGGCTCAAGGGGTCGAGATCTTTACCAGAGCCCCTATTGTCAGTCATGAGACACGGCTCAGTGTCTCTCAGGAGTACTTCCAGTATGTCTGTGTCTCTCAGGAGTACTTCCAGTATGTCTGTGTCTCCAGCAGTACTCCCAGTATGTCAAGGTCTCCAGCAGTACTCCCAGTATGTCAAGGTCTCCAGCAGTACTCCCAGTATGTCTGTGTCTCTCAGGAGTACTTCCAGTATGTCTGTGTCTCCAGCAGTACTCCCAGTATGTCAAGGTCTCCAGCCGTACTCCTAGTATGTCTGTGTCTCCAGGAGTACTCCCAGTATGTCTGTGTCTCCAGCAGTACTCCCAGTATGTCTGTGTCTCCAGCAGTACTCCCAGTATGTCAAGGTCTCCAGCAGTACTCCCAGTATGTCAAGGTCTCCAGCAGTACTCCCAGTATGTCAAGGTCTCCAGCAGTACTCCCAGTATGTCAAGGTCTCCTGCAGTACTCCCAGTATGTCAAGGTCTCCAGCAGTACTCCCAGTATGTCAAGGTCTCCAGCAGTACTCCCAGTATGTCAAGGTCTCCTAGGAGTTTCAAGGGGAGGGGGGACACTGCCTTGACCACTACCCAAAAAATTGCGCCAAGCTAAGAAACATTAGAAAAATGACTACTTATTAAACCCTTTATTGAGTTCGAAAGCCATTGTCAAGTGAAGATTGTGTTCGGAAAGGATTCCCCCCCCCCCCCGCAAGATCCGTACGCTTAGGGGTTTGATAATGTTAATCTTCTTGTTTGATGTTAGGGGGTATATATCTCTCTAAGGTGATTGCAGCTGCATGCAAATGCACCAATGCCAATGGTGGTCGCTCTGCAAGCTATTAATTGACAGAAAATATATGCAAGGACAGCCGTTGTATTTCCAAGTAGCACGGGCTCACCATAGCCCGTGCTACTTGGAACTTGTTCCGAGTAGCTGAATCTATAACAATAACAACATGGAATCGTTCCCACAGTGCTGGCATGAGGAAACAGGCAGCCTCTACCTTCTTGAACAGGTCAATTGTTATCTAACTCACGATGGTAAACACTTTGACAATAACTGCATAGTTCCATTCTCACACACTCGAAAAAACTATTCACTTGAGACACTTGAGTCCCGGCTGCGTCTTGGTACTATAGTGATGAACAACCCACCGGGTTTTCTTCCTATTGGGGAGTGTTAAGGTGCTAAGGTGGTGTGTTCATACTGATCATAAGTAACGCTGCCCAATAAACTCACCACCAAGGGGCAAATTTCGTATATATTTACAGCTTTGAAGTGTTTTCTTGTCTCATGTCTTAGCCACCTGGTCTGAGGGCCCAACCCGCCTCAGCCAACCTCTTTCGGCCACCCATGATATCCTCCACTCCCCACCTTCGCCCGGGGAAGATATCAGGGGTCAGTATCATGGGTGATTTGTCGAGGCAGCGCCTGCCTACCTGTCCCCAGGGTGATCTTATCTCTCTCCCTCGCCCTCTCCCACGGCTGACAGGCATTACTCTGGGTAGGGGGAAGGGCAGTAAAAGAGGGAAGGCAGGGAGGGAGAGGCAGGCAGGGAGAAGGCAGGACCTACCTACCTTGAGGTTACCTTGAGATGCTTCCGGGGCTTAGTGTCCCCGCGGCCCGGTCCTCGACCAGGCCTCCTTTTTGTTACACCCCACCCCCCAGAAAGCAGCCCGTAGCAGCTGTCTAACTCCCAGGTACCTATTTACTGTTAGACGAACTGAAGCATCAGGGTGAAAGAAACTCTGCCCGTTTGTTTCCGCCTCCACCGGGGATCGAACCCGGAACCTTAAGACTACGAATCTGGAGCGCTGTCCACTCAGCTGTCGGGCCCCTATGCCCAAAAAGAAGCAGGAGTTACGCTACTCAGGAAAGAACGTTGTTAAATAACGTACTGCCTTTGTCGCCTCAGAAGGAATGCCCAATCGAAATGTTAGAAAACACAATGGTAGAAAGATTACTCCAAGACGAGACGTTCTTATTCCCACAGCTGGGGCCCAAGAGCTTACATCTACTCGATGGAGCAAAAGTCCCAGAGTCCATAGCTACAAGATGAAATACTGACCAGGAACGACCCTCCGCCTTGCTGACACCATGTTATGATAGCAGGCGGGCTGTCCACCTTGCTGACACCATGTTATGATAGCAGGCTGGCTGTCCGCCTTGCTAACACCATGTTATGATAGCAGGCTGGCTGTCCGCCTTGCTGACACCATATTACGATAGCAGGCGGGCTGTCCGCCTTGCTGACACCATATTACGATAGCAGCCAGGCTGTCCGCCTTGCTGACACCATATTACGATAGCAGCCAGGCTGTCCGCCTTGCTGATACCATGTTATGATAGCAGGCTGGCTGTGCGCCTTGCTGACACCATATTACGATAGCAGGCTGGCTTAGCGCCTTGCTGACACCATATTACGATAGCAGGCTGGCTGTGCGCCTTGCTGATACCATGTTATGATAGCAGGCTGGCTGTCCGCCTTGCTGACACCATATTACGATAGCAGGCGGGCTGTCCGCCTTGCTGACACCATATTACGATAGCAGGCGGGCTGTCCGCCTTGCTGACACCATATTATGATAGCAGGCGGGCTGTCCACCTTGCTGACACCATATTACGATAGCAGGCGGGCTGTCCGCCTTGCTGACACCATATTACGATAGCAGGCGGGCTGTCCGCCTTGCTGACACCATATTATGATAGCAGGCGGGCTATGTTTTTAGTAAAAATTAATTTTTTTAAATATTCTCACTAATAATAAGTTCTATTATAAATAAGACTTCTATTGTGTTTATCACGGTAAATAAACTGTAGGTTCTTAAATCTTCATATGGAAAAAAAAGGAATTCTTCCCCAAGTCACCTGCAAATTCTGGAGTGAAATTTTAAGATGTTTTTCTCCCTTTCAGGAGCCAAATATTTTCGACGATTTTTTTTTTTTTTTCAACAATGTCGTGGTTTATAGGGGTCCCCATGTCCCGTTTTCTTTTTGTCGTGTCGCTGCCGTTTTCTACGTTTCGTGTCATCTATGTGTTGTATTTGATGTATTTCTTTGAGTGTTTTGTTTTGCAAAGCTAAGAGCCTGGATTCGATCCCCGGCGGAGGCGGAAGCTAATGAGCAGAGTTTCATCTCCCTGGTGCTCCTGTTCACCTAGCAGTAAATAGGTACATGTGAGACAGGCAGCTGCTATAGGCTGCTTCCTGGGGAAGTGTGTTTTAGAGAGAAGATATGTAGTAGACATCATACAGTAAAACTTAATTGGTTAGAAAGGTGGGGTCCAAGAGCTAATAACTCGATTCTGCAGATACAAAAAGTAAATAAATACATACACACACACACACATATAAGCTGCAAGATCACAAGCACTAGCATCCAGATGGATAATATTTTATACATTCTGAATATATGAATAAAGCGAGTGAGTTGGGAGGTGGAGAATATTGGAGAGGAGGAGGTGTGCTACTCACACGCTCTCATAAGGCAATTACTGGTTAGTTAGCGCCCCTCTGCTTCCCCCCCGCCCCCCCCCCTACTGACACCCCCTCCCGCACCCCCCTCCCTGGCCCCCCCAATGGCCCTTCGTACTAACACCCCCTCCCTCCCCCCCTACTGACACCACTCACTATTACCGTCTCCTGCTGGTCTAGGTGTTCCACCTCCTCCATCTCTCCTACCCTCTGAAAATCTCTGTATTTCAGACATAGTAAAAGAGATCCAAACAATTACCGAGCTCCAGCTCTTGTCCCCCACCTTAACCCTCTCTCATATCTTCATTAATACCTTAAAAATTTTCCCGAAATTTAAAGCAGACCCATTTTTAACTGAGTTAGTAAAGAAAATACAGTTACCGAACTCCAGCTCATGTCCCGTGTCTTAGTTCATTTGTACAAGTTGCTCATTATCAGACCAAATCCCCTTGAAATTCAAGACCGCTGTATTTTACTGACTGAATTTTCTTCATTCTATAGTATGAACTTTAATTAATTACAAACTAAAACTTAAGTTTGTAATTAATTTTGGGCCTTAAGCAAGATATTGCTGTTAATAATAACGCTTCTAGAAATAAATCCCAATGTCCTATTGGCTTGTTTTAAAAAAATAATGAATTCAATGTTTAGGTACAAATTCCTATTCATTATGACACCCAGAATCTTTTCGCAATTTTAATAATACGCAAAATTTCGCAAAAAATTAATGGGTATTGACAGAGTTGTAACAGTAAAGTATGGCGGGGAACAGGAGCTGGAGCTTGAAAACAAAATTTTTGTATTTTACTACGTCCGAAATACAGTGGTTCTAAATTTTAGGGCGTTTGGACTATTAGTAATGAAACTACGACAAGGAACTAAGGTGGGAACTGGAGCTAGAGCTCGGTATATGTTGGGATCTATTTTACTATGTCTGAAATACATAGATTTTAAATTTCAGGATAATTGGTCTGTTAATGAAGAAGATATTTAAATGAACTATGGTGGGGGACAGGAGCTGGAGCGCGGTAACTCTCTGATTTGATTTACTATGTGTAAAATATGACTGTTTAAAATTTCAGGGAAATTGAATAGGTATTAACAAAGATATGCAATGAGGTTAAGGCGGGGACGGGAGCTAGAGTGTGGTAACGGCGTCTATTGTACTACGTACGAAATATGATTGTTTTAAACTGGGCTAAAACTGGGCTGTTAGTGGCAAAACTATACTTAGAAATTCAAAGAGCTGTGTCCAAGAGCTAATATCTGATGAACTTTTAATAAATATCTGCTCCTTAATTATATATATATATATATATATATATATATATATATATATATATATATATATATATATATATATATATATATATATATATATATAAGTATATTTTGGTAGCAGTCTTTCCTGTAAACATATATTATTAAATGTGACCGAAAAAGTAAGATTAATAATTCTAACACGAATTTTCTCAATATTTCTTATATTTCTTTTCACTGTTGATTGTAATTGAAAAATCAATTCTCCAAAAATTCATTTTTATTTCTAGTCTGACGCGACACTTGATCGCGTTTCGTAATAACTTATTACATTTTCAAAGACTTTAGTTTACACACACACAACTATAACCTGCAAACAGTAAACAGAGTTTAAACAGTTTTCATTTTATACCTGCAATTGGGTGAGGTGATATGTTACAACAGTTTTGGATGAGGTGAAAACAAACTTTCAACACAAGACAGAACACGAAACAATGGGTATAATATTTTGTAAGTTAAAGGGAAGAATGGAAGTAACTACAAAGGGCCTATTGGCCTATATTTCTTGATGCTTCTATAATGGTGCGGAGTCTTGAAGTGGGTAGAATATATTTGTGCATTATTTGGCTGTTGATTGCTGGTGTCGACTTCTTAATGTGTAGTGCTTCGCAGATATCAAGCCGCCTGCTATCGCTGTATCTATCGATGATTTCCGTGTTTTTTTGTTAAGACTTCTCTGGTGATGGTCTGGTTGTGGGAAGAGATTATATGTTCCTTAATGGAGCCCTGTTGCTTAAGCATCATTAATCGCCTGGAAAGAGATGTTGTTGTCTTGCCTATATACTGAATTCTTTGAGGCTTACAGTCCCCAAGAGGGCATTTGAAGGCATAGACGACATTGGTCTCTTTTAAAGCGTTCTGCTTTGTGTCTGGAGAGTTTCTCATGAGTAGGTTGGCCGTTTTCTTGGTTTTATAGTAAATCGTCAATTGTATCTTCTGATTTTTGTCTGTAGGGATAACGTTTCTATTACCAATATCTTTCAGGACCCTTTCCTCCATTTTATGAACTGTGGAAAAGAAGTTCCTGTAAAATAGTCTAATAGGGGGTACAGGTGTTGTGCTAGTTGTCTCTTCAGAGGTTGCATGGCGTTTCACCTTCCTTCTTATGATGTCTTCAACGAAACCATTGGAGAAGCCGTTGTTGACTAGGACCTGCCTTACCCTACAGAGTTCTTCATCGACTTGCTTCCATCCTGAGCTGTGGCTGAGAGCACGGTCGACATATGCGTTAACAGCACTCCTCTTGTACCTGTCTGGGCAGTCACTGTTGGCACTGAGGCACATTCCTATGTTTGTTTCCTAAGTGTAGACTACAGTGTGGAAACCTCCGCTCCTTTCCATGACTGTTACATCTAGAAAGGGCAACTTCCCATCCTTCTCCATCTCGTAAGTGAAACGCAACAAAGAATTCTGTTCAAATGCCTCCTTCAGCTCCAGCAGATGTCTGACATCAGGTACCTGTGTAAAAATATCGTCAACATACCTGCAGTATATGGCCAGTTTCAAGTTCATGTCGACTAAGACCTTTTGTTCGATGGTACCCATGTAGAACTTCGCAAACAGGACACCTAGGGGAGAACCCATGGCGACCCCATCTACTTGCTTATACATGTGCCCATCCGGGCTCAAGAAGGGTGCCTCTTTAGTACAAGGTTGGAGTAGTTTCCTTAGAATGTTTTCTGGTATGTCAAGAGGAGTACAGGCTGGATCACGATACACTCTGTCGGCTTTCATCCCGATTGTCTCGTCCACAGGTACGTTGGTAAACAGCGATTCTACGTCCAACGAGGCTCTTATCCCTGTGGCCCGTGTGCCCCGCAGTAAGTCAACAAATTCCTTTGGAGACTTCAGGCTGAAGGCGCAAGGAACATAAGGAGTCAGCAGGCCGTTGAGTCGCTTCGCCAGTCTGTACGTGGGTGTGGGTATCTGGCTAATGATTGGCCGAAGTGGGTTTTCAGGCTTGTGTGTCTTGACATTTCCATACGCATATCCAGGTTTATATTCCCCAATGATCTTTGGCAGATGGAGTCCGGATTTCTTGGCGTTCACAGTTTCGATCAGTTTGTTGACCTTTGCTTTAAATTCGGCTGTAGTGTCCTTCGTTACCCTTTGGAACTTAGTTTGGTCAGAGAGTATGAGGTTCATTTTCGCCAGATATTCGTCTATTTTAAGAATGACATATATTGGCGACTTGTCACCTCTCCTGACAACTATCTCCTTGTTCTCACGAAGGCTTTTAGCTGCCGCTTTGAGCTCGGGGGACAGTATGGTGCTTCTGTAATTGCCTCGATTCTTTCCTCCTTCTGCAATAAGTTCTGCTTGTAAGGTATCTTTGGTAGTGACCTTCTTTTGTGTCTCGAGGTCGAATATGTCGTCCAACAGAATTTCCAACTCTAATTTCCGGGCCATCTCACTCGGTCTGGACCGAGCATAACTGTCACGTTATGTCCAGATGTTATGTATATTAAAGGCTATGGTTGTATATACAACCATAGCCTTTCTGACGCCAATCTAAAGTAATTCGAGCACCCTTTGTATTAGTGGTTAAGTTAGTAAATAAACTACTGTTAAGCTTTATGCGGTGTTTCCGTTGAACCACTTCTGAATACTGCCAACATTACTCAAGCCTTCAGCTCTAGGTGTCTCCAACACCGAGTTGCCTAATTCGCTAAACTATAAATGTGATGAGGATCCTAGGAGTCCCTTAAAGTGTTAAATCATTGAGGAGATTCCAACGACCAACGTGGACCAGGACCAGGACCAGGAGAGGCAAGGGAATGGATGTGTAAAGCGTGTGTAAAGCGCCAAGCCATGACGACTATATAGCACTGGGAAGGGATCAGGATAAGGATTTGGGA
Source organism: Procambarus clarkii (assembly GCF_040958095.1). Classification (NCBI taxonomy): domain Eukaryota; kingdom Metazoa; phylum Arthropoda; class Malacostraca; order Decapoda; family Cambaridae; genus Procambarus; species Procambarus clarkii. The sequence continues at coordinate 8,556,207 of NC_091213.1, forward strand.
TGGGACAGGGGGAAGGAATAGTGTCCAATCACTTGGACGGTCGGGGATTGAAAGCCGACCTGCATGAAGCGAGACCGTCTCTCTACCGTCCAGCTAGTCTGAGAAGAGACCCTCAAAGACTAACTCGACCTTGCTCTCAGGCCCTGTATGGTTGCTCTCGTATTTTCTCTGCTGATTTCGACAGCTTCGTGAAGCGTCTGCCACATGTACATTGGCGAAATACGCATTGCAGTCGGGAAAGCAAAATAGAAACCCCCACAATCCACTCTTCCTCACACACATCCACTCTCCCTCATACACATCCACTCCCCCTCAAAAACATCCGCTCTCCCTCACAAGCATCCACTCTCCCTCACACACAGTGAGTTATCACAGATACACACCTTGTATCTGTCCAGGAGGCCAGACACAAGGTATCATCTGCGAGAGGAAATTCTTGAGGAGTCAGAGAAAGAAAAAGACTTGGGGGGTTGATATCACGCCAGACCTGTCTCCTGCAGCCCATATCAAGAGGATAACATCAGCGGCATATGCTAGGCTGGCCAACATACGAACGGCCTTTAGAAACTTGTGTAAGGAATCTTTCAGAACATTATATACCACATATGTCAGACCAATCCTGGAGTATGCGGCTCCAGCATGGAGTCCATATCTAGTCAAGCATAAGACTAAAATGGAGAAGGTTCAAAGGTTTGCCACCAGACTAGTACCCGAGCTGAGACGTATGAGCTACGAGGAGAGACTACGGGAATTAAACCTCACTTCGTTGGAAGACAGAAGAGTTAGGGGGGACATGATCACCACATTCAAGATTCTCAAGGGAATCGACAGGGTTGATAAAGACAGGTGTTTAACACAAGGGGTACACGCACTAGGGGACACAGGTGGAAATTGAGTGCCCAAATGAGCCACAGAGATATTAGAAAGAACTTTTTTAGTGTCAGAGTGGTTGACAAATGGAATGCATTAGGAAGTGATGTGGTGGAGGCTGACTCCATGCACAGTTTCAAGTGTAGATATGATAAAGCCCAATAGGCTCAGGAACCTGTACACCTGTTGATTGACAGTTGAAAGGCGGTACCAAAGAGCCAGAGCTCAACCCCCGCAAGCACAATTAGGTGAGTACACACTCACACACACACACACACACACACACACACACACACACACACACACACACACACACACACACACACACATAAGGGAGGACAGTAAGGGTCAGGTCCGAACAACACCAAAGTTTACCTCCCCCCCCTCCTTTCCACTTCCTCCCACTGTAGCATACCAGATATCCCCCCCCCCCCCTCACACTCAAAACCCTCTCACACAGTGTGACTCCCTCTCCCTCACTCCCTCCTGCCACTGGCTAAAACCAACTCCCCTCACCATCACCCTACCCCAACACACACACTTCCCTCCCCTCCAAGAACTTCCCACGTCCTCATACTTCCCCCAAATCACCCCTCCCCCTATAAACCCTCCCGTACACACAAACTCAGACTCAGATACTAGGTGTGAAGTGACCATCCCCACCTCTCTCCCACCCCTCTATTTCCCACACATCACCCCATACAAACACACACACATACACACACACACAGAGGGGGGGGAGTCTGATAGCCTGGAGGATAGCGCGCAGGACTCGTAATTCTGTGGCGCGGGTTCGATTCCCGCACCAGGCAGAAACAAATGGGCAAAGTTTCTTTCACCCTGCAGGCCCCTGTTACCTAGCAGTAAATAAGTACCTGGGAGTTAGTCCGCTGTCACGGGCTGCTTCCTGGTGTGTGTGTGTGTGTGTGTGTGTGTGCATGTGTGTGTGTGTGGTGTGGAAAAAAAAAAAAAAGTAGTTAGTAAACAGTTGATTGACAGTTGAGAGGCAGGCCGAAAGAGCAAAGCTCAACCCCCGCAAACACAACTAGGTGAATACACACACACGCACGCACACACACACACACACACACACACACACACACACACACACACACACACACACACACACGCACACGCACACACACGCACACGCACATACACGCAAGCGCACACACACGCACGCACAAACACACATATACAACAAACACACACACAACCACACGCACAAGAAAAATCCAGGCCATTTTTCCTAAGCCAGGGATAATGATTGAGGGACATCACCACACACCATTAGGGAGCCGGTCGGCCAAGCGGACAGCACGCTGGACTTGTGATCCTGTGGTCCTGGATTCGATCACAGGCGCCGGCGAGAAACAATGGGCAGAGTTTCTTTCACCCTATGCCCCTGTTACCCAGCAGTAAAATAGGTACCTGGGTGTTAGTCAGCTGTCACGGGCTGCTTCCTGGGGGTGGAGGCCTGGTCGAGGACCGGGCCGCGGGGACACTAAAAAGCCCCAAAATCATCTCAAGATAACCTCAAGATAACCACACAGGGGCAGAGGAGTATGGTGGATACTACCTATGAATAGCTCAACCAGACATTAAGGAGTTTCAGCAGAGATCTGCTGGAAATGAAAGTGGGATTCAGCAGAGACCGACCGGAAATGCAAGCATTAATACAGAGCCAAAGGAGTGAGTTGGAGGAAGCCAAGGAGGAGATAAAGAGACTCAGGGAAAATCAGAATCTGAACCAGCATGGGGTATGCAACCTCCTGGAAACAAGGGGCCGGATTCAGGAAGGTACTTACGAAGGTTTTTCCTCTTAGCTAAGAACGTTTTCCGTCTTAGCGCCTTCGTGGCGGCTACGTCCGTATTCAAGTAGCTACACTAAGTGGAAAAACCTTCGTAAGTTCATTCCGGGATTTAAGTGTGGTTTCGACCACTCGTAGTTTTACGTAAACTGGATATAAGTCATTTTTTCTCTACTACATAACACTGGGATCGATTTATGATATTGGAACATGACCAAAATATTATAGCTGGTGAATCTAGTGAAGAGGAATCCTTCGTGTTAGTTATATATGCATTCTCTGCTTGAAACTTGAAGTAAATATGTGTTTGATGATAGTAGAATTAGTTTTATAATAGCAACATATTATACCCGTAGTTATTAAGTAAATAAACACTGGTGAACATGAAATATGAGAGAAGGTGATGAGCCCTGCCTGATGGGATCATTTACTATCACCAAATGCCCCTGTTCACCTAGTAGTAAGGGTGTACCTTAGCTATACATACCCATTTCTAATTTATTTAGTTTGGTTTTATTTTGAAATTAAATCTGGGTGAGACATAAAATATAAATATGCTGCACAAATGATGTTAGGTAAGGAGAAGGGTAAAAATGTCAAAAACTTTATTCATTGAATACTTAAAGCTATAATTATGACTATATAGATTATTAAAAAAGAGAGGGGGAAGTAGGGGTCCAAGACCTCTTCCTGTTATACAATTTGGGGGTGGAACAAGTAATTATCAAAAGAAGGCACCATGCCGGGAAGGCTATGTAGCAGTGAGGTGAGGCAGCTACTTATTTGAGAAATGCTTATTTTATTTACCTTATAACCTGAGGCAACTTATTTTATTTGAGGAATACTCAGCTGATTCCTCTACATTTAGCATGGAACAAATTTGTGTCCAAGACCTCTTCCTGTTACACAATTTGGCTGTGTGTAACCAAACTAGAAGTGCTCTACAAATCAAGGGACCCAGAATGTGGAATGACCTCCCGAATCATGTCAAAGGCTGTACCTCTCTCAACCAGTTTAAGAGTTAAACCAAGTACTGCCTAATTTTTTTTTTTTTTTTTTTTTTTTTTTTTTGAGATATATACAAGAGTTGTTACATTCTTGTACAGCCACTAGTACGCGTAGCGTTTCGGGCAAGTCCTTAATCCTATGGTCCCTGGAATACGATCCCCTGCCGCGAAGAATCGTTTTTTCATCCAAGTACACATTTTACTGGTGCGTTAAACAGAGGCTACAGTTAAGGAATTGCGCCCAGTAAATCCTCCCCGGCCAGGATACGAACCCATGACATAGCGCTCGCGGAACGCCAGGCGAGTGTCTTACCACTACACCACGGGGACTGCAAATTAACTCCAGGTAACCTAACTTACATCCTAAATGTCAACCCATGTCTTGCTATTTTTTAAACAACGCTGTTCACCAACATGTGCAATTGCTGATTTATGCTATGTTAACCCCCTTTTTGAATTTTTTATTCCTTCTTTCAACACAATTTATACCTAATCCCGATTACTATTAAGTTTTAGTCTAAGTGTTTTTCCCCCCCACACCTTACCCGAAATGCTATGAGTATTAGTGGCTTTAGGTATTGTATGTACTAGCTCTGTCTATAAATCCAACATTATGTTTGTAAATAAACTGTATGTACTTTTCCTGAATAAAATGTATTTATTATTTATTTTTTAATCAGTAAGTATTAAAAGAAGGCACCAAGCTGGGAAGGCTATGTAGCACCATTGTGTGTAACAATAAACCAAATTTTTTTAACAAATAATGCAGCTCTATGGTAAAACAAATCCTGTCAGCTGTAAAAATATTGATGCAGTTATTTAAATGAAAAATATAATGAAAGAAATATTACTGGTTTATTTTTATCCTATCTTTCTGTACTGTACAGTATATCCAAGGAAGTGAAAAATTGAGACATAATGCACAATTTAATGAATGATTAGCATGGATTAGCAGTTCAAAAGAAATATGACTATTACATATCAACATGAGATCTTAATGATCCATGGTCAACATGATTTAATAAGGATAATACAGTACTGTATTTGTAATAATACAAACTATAATTTAAAATCTTTATTACTGATTTTTTTTATTAAGAAGATTAGGTATACACAGCAATGTGCTGCTACCCTATTCTATATGGAATATTACACAGTGTAGATAAAAAACTAGCTATAAGTTTATCTAATACTCCCATCTCACAGGATGGTTAGACATACTGTACATGGAATCAATTTAGAAAATACCAGCCTCAATACAAAAAACAAATCAACTCTGACTAAACAACTCTTCGCGATTTTCATAAGAGGTAAGCACTGAATCATGGAAACATTATATTATAATTACTCTTACCAGTTTCTTCAAGACTCCTCTTAAACAATGTATTTTTAAACATGTTTAGGTATACACAGCAATGTGCTGCTTCCCTATTCTGTATAAAGGACCACACAGTGTAGATCAAAAACCAGCTACAAGCTCATCCAACATCCTCACCTCACAGGATGGCCAGTCATACATGGAATTAGGAGAGAACAAAATACTTAATACTGATCTATTAGCCTCCACTGGCAAAATCTGGGTGCAGCACAAGAATATCTTCCAATATTCCTGAGTGTATGAAGTAATTACAGAGCTCAAAATACCTCATACCATTTGGTATGAAGTCACTGATAACAGGGCAATCACAGATATAGTGTTGGAGAGTATGTTCTCTCAAGTAGGACTGAAAACAGATGTTTTTATTCCACCAAGAGGGCTATAAACCCATAGAACCGCCTACCCGGTGAAGCCGTAAATGCCAAATTCCAGCTAAAAAATATCATTAAGACAATTGGCGGGCCCTTTAACAAGCCGCGGGCTTTCTGTCCTCTTCGAGGTCACTAGATAGTTAGTGGCCCTTGGGTAAATTCAGTAAATATATACAATAATTGTCAGCACATCTTCCGAGCAACAAGGATAGCTACACAGTATCTCTTAGAATTACGTAGGTAAACAACAAATGTAACATATTTGTTTACTACAATGTCGGTGCTGGCTGTAGAAGTTGAAAAAACATTGTTTTACTTCGAAATATACTAATTTTATAAGAAAATTCGACGTAAATAGGAGGCAGTAGAGCTCCGATAAACCAGCGCTAAATCTTCAATATGAAGAATGTTGCTGCTCTCTGATTGGCCAAACGAAACACAGTAGTGACCTCTATCGGCACGCAGGTGAACCAACAAATTTCTTCCTAAGTGGACGTTATTGAATTGCACCTAAGCATCTTCTTAGGGCACACTTAGGAACCTTCATAGCAAACCCACTTACGAAGAAATACACAGAGCTTCCTGCATCTAGGTCAAGGGACGAAGCTAATGGAGGGCTCCTTTCAGGAGGATTCTCGTTTGCTGAAATACTGCCAAACAACCCAAGTGCCAAGATCGCTTTAGAGGCAGCAGCTATGAAAGCAGCTACCCCACAGGAAGCCGCAAAATGCACTGAACAAATGCTGGAAAGGAAAAGAGCAGTTATAATTGTAGGAGTACAGGAACCAGACGGATCCAATCGGGAGGAGTGGAGAAGGAGGGACTGGGCAACTATGCCAGAGATCTTGGAGGGACTGGATATGGAGGAGGCTAATGGCATCATAGAGAAGGTTTTCAGGCTGGGCGTATACAAGAAGGAAAGGAAACGACTAATAAAGGTAGTGCTCAGAAACGAGGCAACAAAGGAGAAAATCCTATCCAGGAAGAGTAGACTTGTGACGTTAGGGGAATACGAGGACGTCTTTCTTCAAAGAGACATGATGAGGGAGGATAGAAGGAAGGCTGCAGAAGGAAAGTGTAGACGCAAAGAAAAGGTTGGAGTTATGGGATCCTCAGGACTCTGCTCAGTATCTCCAGGAACCTCAGAGGGGAGTGGGAATCCCCCCACCAGCAGGCCAGTACCCCTAGGGAGGATTGTAACAGAAGCCTCCCACCATCCAGTCCCACAACCATCACCCACCAATCACCTGCACCTGGATTGGTGCAGGTGTACCAGTCAGTAAAGGTGCAGGTGCAGGTGCCCCAGTCAGTAAAGTTCCTCTTCAAAACAAACCCCCCATTTTCCCTGACTCCCAGGCCCCCCATGTTCCCCCACATGCCCTTCTTCCCCAACCCCTTCCCCAGGTCCTTCTTGTTTCTGCACCCCATGCCCTCCCCTGTTTTTCCAGCCCATGCCCTTCCCAGTTCTCCCACCCCAAGCTCTCCTTTTTACCACACCCCCTCCCTCCCAGTCCCCCCCTCCCCAGGCTACCCCTCCCTCCCCAACCCCTGGCCTCCCTGCCTAGCCACCCCAGTCTCCCCTGCATACCCCAACCCATGACCTCCCACCACATGCCCCTCTTGTTCCCCAATCCTATGCCCTAATTAACCCCAACCCCAGACCCCCCATCAGCCACATCACCTAAGACCCTCCTAGCCCCCCCTGTACCAGATCCTCCCAGCCCCCTCACACACCAGATCCCCCAGGTCCTCCTTCCCAGGCCCTTCCACCCCAGACACCCCTTGACCCCCAACTCCAGTGGAATCAACAGAAACTGAGAATAGACCGAAGAGAGTCAGCTTCAAGGTAATGTACTCGAACATAGATGGAATTACAAGCAAGGCTAGTGAACTTAGGGAAAGGGCACAAAAAGTAAACCCAGATGAAATTGAACTCACAGAAACAATACTCTCAGGAATCATAATGAATATGGTGTTTCCCCAGAACTGCACTGTAATAAGGAAAGAGAGGGAAGGAAGGAGAGGAGGCAGAGTGGCTCTACTGATGAGAAAGAAATGGAGTTTTGAGGAGATGGTTATTCTGGGCTGTAAAGGGTTCAGAGACTTCATAACAGGCACCATGACGATGGGAGGACCATGAGTAGTAGTAGCAGTGATATATAACCCACAACCAAATAACAGAAGACCCAGGCAAGAGTATGACAGAAACAACATGGCAGTTAACACTATAATTGAGAAAGCAGCCGCTGCTGCCTGTAGAAATCGATCCCATCTGCTGATAATGGAGGACTTTAATCACAGAAAGATAGACTAGGAAAACAAGGAACCACATGGAGGTGAGGAAACATGGAGAGCGAAACTGTCGGAGGGGCGACTAGAAACTTTTTAAGTCAGCATGTCAAGGGTCCCACGAGAATGAGAGGCAACGACGAACCAGCAAGACTTGACCTAGTATTCAATCTGAACGATTCAGACATAAGGGAAATCGGACTCGAAGCCCCTGTGGGTATGAGTGATCACAGTGTACTGATGTTTGAGTATTTGGTCGAAGAAGGGCTAAAGTATTCAAGGAAGGGACCAGAAAGCAAGAGGCCGGCATTCTGGAAGAGAAACTATGAGGAGATAAGAAAATTCCTAACTGATATAGCTTGGAAAACAGAGCTCAGAGGAAAGACGGCTCAAGACATGATGGACTACATCACACAGTAGTGTAAGGAGGCAGATGACAAGTTCGTCCCAGTCCAAAAGGAAACAAATGAAATGCAGATGAGAAACCAATGGTTTAATCAGAGATGTAAGCTAGTAAAGCAGCTAAGTAAAAGGGCATGGAGAAACTATAGAAACAACAGAACACTAGAGAGCAGAGAAAGATACCAGAGCGTCAGGAATGAATACGTCAGGATGAGAAGAGAGGTAGAGAGGCAATATGAAAATGACGTAATGAACAAGGCAAAGACTCAATCCAAACTGCTGCATAGCCACATTAGGAAGAAAACAACAGTGAAGGAACATGTAATGAAATTGAGGATAGGGGCAGAAAGATTCACAAAACAAACGACAAGGAAGTGTGAGGAATTCCAGGAAGTCTTCACCTCAGAGCAAGGAAAGTCCCAGAGATAAGGGAGGGAACATCAACCCAGACACCACTAGAGGAGTTTGTGATTACCAGTGGGGAGGTGAGGAAGCATCTGCTAGATTTAGATGTGACAATGGCTATAGGCCCAGATGGAATCTCACCATGGATTCTAAAGGAAGGAGCAGAAGCTCTGTGCCTGCCACTCTCCATGGTGTACAACAAATCACTGGAAACAGGTGAACTGCCAAAACTTTGGAAGACACCCAATGTAGTCTGGATATACAAGAAGGGTGATAGGCAGGAGGCACTGAACTACAGGCCAGTGTCCCTAACGTGCATTCCATGCAAGATGATGGAGAAGATTGTGCGAAAAAAGTTTGTGGAACATCTGGAACGAAAGAACTTTGTAACACAACATCAGCATGGGTTCAGAGATGGCAAATCATGCCTAACAGGTTTAATTGAGTTCTATGACCAGGCAAAAAAAATTAGGCAAGAGAGAGAGGGCTGGGTAAACTGCATACTTCTGGACTGCCAGAAACCCTTTGACACAGTACCACATTGGAGACTAGTGCACAAACTGGAGATGCAGGCAGGATAAAAGGGAAGGTACTCCTCTGGATAAGGGAGTACCTAAGCAACAGGACACAGCGCGTCACTATGAGGGGTGAGGTCTCGGAGTAGCGAGGCGTCACCAGTGGAGTCCCACAGGGATCAGTTCTTGGACCTATACTGTTTCTGATATACTTAATGATTTTCCAGAAGGAATTGACTCATTCCTCTCAATGTTTGCTGATGATGTAAAAATTATGAGGAGCCGAGCGGACAGCACGCTGGACTTGTGATCCTATGGTCCCGGTTTCGATCCCGGGCGCCGGCGAGAAACAATGGGCAGAGTTTCTTTAACTCTATGCCCCTGTTACCTATAAAATAGGTACCTGGGTATTAGTCAGCTGTCACAGGCTGCTTCCTGGGGATAAAGGCCTGGTCGAGGACCGGGCCGCGGGGACACTTAAGCCCCGAAATCATCTCAAGATAACCTCAAGAAGGATCAAGATAGAGGAAGATAGTATGAGGCTATAAGATGACCTAGACAAACTGAAGGAATGGTCCAACAAATGGCTACTAAGGTTCAACCCGAGGAAATGTAAGGTAATGAAACCAGAAGGATGAAATAGGAGGCCAGACACTGGATACCGAATGGGAGATGAAGTCCTTCGCGAAACGGACAGAGAGAAAGATCTAGGAGTTGATATCACGCCAAACCTGTCTCCCGAAACACACATCAAAAGAATAACATCAGCGGCCTATGCAAGGCTGGCTAACATCAGAACTGCTTTCAGAAACCTGTAAAAATAATCCTTCAGTACCTTGTATACCACATACGTAAGACCAATCCTGGAGTATGCGGCCGCACCATGGAGCCCGTACCTAGTCAAGCACAAGACGAAGCTGGAAAAAGTTCAGAGGTATGCCACTAGGCTAGTCCCAGAACTAAGAGGCATGAATTATGTGGAAAGGCTGCGTGAACTGCACCTCACGTCGCTGGAAGACATAAGAGCTCAGGGAGATATGATCACCACATACAAAATTCTCAAGGGAATTGACAGGGTAGACAAGGATGGATTATTTAACACGGGTGGTACACACACTAGGGGACACAGGTGGAAGTCTCCGTGGTGTAGTGGTAAGACACTCGCCTGGCGTTCCGCGAGCGCTATGTCATGGGTTCGTATCCTGGCCGGGGAGGATTTACTGGGCGCAATTCCTTAACTGTAGCCTCTGTTTAACGCAACAGTAAAAATGTGTACTTGGATGAAAAAACGATTCTTCGCGGCAGGGGATCGTATTCCAGGGACCTGCCCGAAACGCTACGCGTACTAGTGGCTGTACAAGAATGTAACAACTCTTGTATATATCTCAAAAAAAAAAAAAAAAAAAAAAAAAAATGCACTAGGAAGTAATGTGGTGGAGGCTGTCTCCATACACAGTTCAAGTGTAGATATGATAGAGCCCAGTAGGCTCAGGAACGTGTACTCCAGTTGACTGGTTGACTGATAGATAAGAAGCGGGATCAAAGAGCCAGAGCTCAATGACCGTAAGCACAAATAGGTTATCTGGAGGTTATCTTGAGATGATTTCGGGGCTTTAGTGTCCCCGCGGCCCGGTCCTCGACCAGGCTCCACCCCCAGGAAGCAGCCCGTGACAACTAACTAACTCCTAGGTACCTATTCTACTGCTAGGTAACAGGGGCATAGGGTGAAAGAAACTCTGCCCATTGTTTCTCTCCGGCGCTCGGGATCGAACTCAGTACCACAGGATCACGTGTACAGCGTGCTATCCGCTCGGCCGACCGGCTCCCCAGGTGAGTACAAACATCCGCTCTTCCTCACAAACACCTCGACTCGTAGACACCTTCAGAAAGAGCGTTTGAATCAAATCACAACCAAGAGGGAAGCTTTTACCATGCACTCCCGACCCTGGCACCAGGGTAACCGGGCATTGAAGACCTGGGAGTTGTGCACTGCTGGCCGTGGAGCACCACGAGCACCAGCACCAGCAGCGCGAGCACCATCACCAGCAGCATGAGCAGCACCACGAGCACGAACATCACGAGCACCAGGAGCACGAGGACCAGGAGTACGAGGACCAGGAGCACGAGCACCAAGAGCTCGAGCACCAGGAGCACGAGCTCCGGGAGCACCAGCACCAGGAGCACAAGCACCAGGAGCACGAGCTCCAGGAGCACGAGTACCAGGAGCACTAGGACCAGAGCTGACAAGCACGGAGCCTCTCTCTACACTAACGACACAGCCTGGCTACAACATCGCGGTACAGTAGAGCCTCAAGACCAAGGTATTTGTATCTGGTTACATAGTCGAGCAGAGAGCCATCATGCAGATGCAACTTGCGAGCAGCCCCACCCCGTCTGGGTGGGCGTCGGTTCACGATCTTTATTTTCTCTACTGGGATGACTAAGCCTAGTTCCTGACATGTGTGCAATAGAGATTTCAGAACATTTTGGGTGTTGGTATACCCATTGGTGTGGATCAGTATATCCGCATAGCTAATGTTGTGTTCGCTGGGCCTCCTAGTTACTTAGTTTAGAAGGGCATTGATTAACATTCCCCGTGGAGTGCCCTGTTCAAAATCCCTCGTTACACTCCTATATCCTTGGAACAGTACAGATTACTTCCTGTTGGATAGATAGCCTCTTATCCACCGTAGAAGCCATCCTCCAACATTCATTTTAGCAAGTTCGCTCAGAATTACGTGTCGGTTAGCAACGTACTTAACAAACAACACAGATTTCTTAACAAACAACACAGAAATCTGTGTTGTTTGTTAAGATTTTCATCTTATCTTAACAAAATCTTAACAAACAACACAGAAATCATCAATAGGTACGGCGATAGCAGGCGACTTGACATCAGCGAGGCACTACACATCAAAAAGTCAACACCAGCAATCAACAGCCAATTAATGCACAACTATATTCTACCTACTTCAAGACCCCGAACCAATATGGAAGCAGCAAGAGGAAATGTGGGCCAATAGATCTTCTGCAGTTACTTCCATTCATATGTTCACTTATCCAGTGTTTTCAGGTTATAGTTGTGTGTGTGTAAACTAAAGTCTTTGAAAATGTAATACGTTATTACGAAACACGTTCAAGCGTCTCATCAGACTAGAAATAAAAATGAATTTTGGAGAACTGATTTTTCAATTACCATCGACAGTAAAAAGAAACATAAGAAATATTGAGAAAATTCGTGTTAGAATCATTAATCTTACTCTTTCGGTCATATTTAACAACATATTAAATAAATATATATATATATATATATATATATATATATTTTTTTTTTTTTTTTTTTTTTTTTTTTTTTTTTAGGTTTGCGAGGGGGTACCACCTCTGGTGCCAATGTGGGGACCCATAGCCTCGGAGAAGAAAATAAAAAGTATTCAGAGGAGACCTTGTGGTTTCTCACTGAACACTAATATTATCTTCTCCTACCACCCCCATTCTTTTGTATGTACACATATATATTTACTTTATTTGAACTTTGTTACAAAAAAGGAGTTACATATGGGTTACAAAGATAGTTATCATAGGTTGTCGAGTTCCTCCAGCTCCTCAGATGGCGGGCAGGAACCCTGGATGCAGTGCGCATTTCCCCTCTGTATCGCCACACTGAGGCGCTGGAAAAGAAAGCTTGCAGCTCTTGGGTCCCTTGTTGTTTCAATGAGCCTAGAACCCAGTTCCTTCAAAAAACTGGTAGCACTTTTACCCCAGGCGCCGAGTGTCTCAGAAGCAATGGGGACAAAATTGTAGTGGTAATATATATATATATATATATATATATATATATATATATATAATATATATATATATATTATAATATATATATATATATATATACATATATATGTGTGTGTGTGTGTGTGTGCGCGCGCGCGCACTAGTGATTTCTCGAGTGTTGAAATTTTGTAATAAATGTTATGGCAACCTCCCTCGCATTTCCCCTCCATTACCCTTGCCCCCAGCACAGTCCACCACCCATCTTCTGCCCGTCCCGCTACCTGCACCTGACCCAGCCGCCCATCAACACACAGCCTACCCACACTCGGTGGGAGGGTAATGCTTGCCTTGGTACACTCTATTCGGGAAAGAGAGGGTGCAGTCAGTAGGCAGCCAGTCGTCAGGACATCCAGGCATGGTGCATGTTGCACCTGTCACACAGACATTCAGTATGTCTGATTGGGGCATTCCCCTCTTGGCATTCAGCCAAGAGGGGAATGCCCAAGTGGAAACAGTCGAGTGTGTGACAGACAGTATTGTCATATTTCTGATGGAAATGTCCGCCAACATTCTCTCAATTCAGGTCGTTGTCTAGGGTTTAGGTGCCCGCCCCTGGGCAGTGACAACCTGCTGCAGGAGCGAGGAACAATATCTCCCTCAACTTTATTTCAGCAGACAATCTGGTTGAAGCAGTCAAAGCGATGTCCACCAGGACCTTGCCCCACATCCCCAAGGATGCCTGTCACCAAGTAGCTACCAAATTCACCAGTCTGCTGACAAAGGTCAACAATGCTCCTAGAACCATTGGAGCATGGCACACTCTCTTGCTTGCTATTTGGGAATGCATGCTTAGCATTACCGCGCAGGAGAGAGAAGTCATTAGCAACCTCTGTAATCAGGGCACTTAATGAATTCCCCAGAGCAGACAACCTGGTCCGCCTCCCCCCTCGTGCCTAGAACTCCAGCCGTAGGACGACCAACAACAGCTCACCGGAGAACCACAAAAAAAGAGCACAGATCATTTTGAAAATAGAAGACGACAATACCACAGGTGTCATCAGAATCAAACCAGCGATTGCCCCCAGGAACGCCGCGGCAGCACGAGGTCTACAGGACAAACATCCATGTATAGTCTCAAGACAGTAGCAGGGAATCCTAGCAGGGTCTTTACAGGCCTAAGACCCCAGCACATCAAACAAATGCTGAACCTGGTGTTTGAAAGTGCCGCAAAGGACTTTCTAGCGGAACTTACCAGATTCCCCAACATGTGTTTGGCTGGTGGCGTCCCTGAGGACATCAGGCCCATTGCCGTTGGCAACACCCTCCGACGCCTCGAAGCTAAGGCTGCGGAGAGATCTATCAGCCAGGAACTAGCCACCTTGCTGAAACCTAATCAACTGAGGTTTGGGATCCCCCTAGGCTGTAAAGCTGCAGCGCATGCTTACATTGCTGATCCCTCGGACCAGAAGGCACTAGTAAAGCTTGACTTAAAAATGCCTTCAGTCAAGTCAGAAGAGATGCTGTCCTCAGGGCTGAACACAACCATTTCCTTTCCCTTTACCTATTCATCCAATCGTGCTACAGTGGGGACTCTAAGCTTCTTTTTGGGGGGCATGAAAAAAACTCATGTGAAAGTGTCCAACAAGGTGATTCCATAGCCCCCCTCCTTTTCTGTTTAGCTATCAAAGAGGTCACTGATAGTATGATAAGCGAGCTAAACATCTGGTACCTGGATGATGGCACTCTCACCGGCACCCCGAATTCCCTTTTGGCGGATATAAGGAAAATCTAGGAGCTAGGAGCAACCTTGGGCCTCATAACGCATTCATATGTGAAATATTCTCCCGCAACCCAGATATCACTGGCCAAATAAAAATTGTTATTCCAGACATTCTCGTTGTCGAGCCACCTGACTTCACCCTCCTGGGCGCCCCCATTGGTCCACAAACAATCGAGGAGGTCCTGGATGCAAAAATCACTAACCCAAGTGTGAAAAAGTTCGATTGTGATTAGCCCACTTCGGCGAATCATCAGCCAGATACCCACACCCACATACAGACTGGCTAAGCAACTCAATGAGTTGCTGACTCCTTATGTACTTTGTGCTTTCAGCCTGAAGTCTCCCAAGGAATTTGTTGACTTACTGCGGGGAGCACGGGCCACAGGGATAAGAGCATCGTTGGATGTAGACTCGCCATTTACCAACGTACCTGTGGATTAAACAATCGGGATGATAGCGAACAGAATTTATCGTGACCCAGCTTGCATTCCTCTAGACATACCAGAAAACATACTGAGGAAACTACTCCAAGCCTGCACTAAAGAGGCACTCTTCTTGAGCCCAGATGGGCACATGTATTAGCAAGTAGGTGGCGTCGCCATGGATTCTTCCCTAGGTGTCCTGTTTGCGAACTTCTACATGTGTACTATCGAGCAGAAGGTCTTAGTTAACATGGACTTAAAACCCGCCATATACTGCAGGTATGTTGACGACATATACAGGTACCCGATGTCAGACATCTGCAGCAGGAGAAGGAGGCATTTGAGTGGAATTCTGTGTTGAGTTTCACTTACGAGATGGAGAATAATGGGAAGCTGCCCTTTCTGGATGTAACAGTCAAGGAAATGAGTCTGCTGTCTACATTAAGGAAACAAACATAGGAATGTGCCTCAATGCCAATAGTGACTGCCCAGACAGGAACAAGAGGAATGTTGTCAATGCTTACCTCGACCGTGCTCTCAGCTACATCTCAAGATGGAAGCAAGTCGATGAAGAACTATGTAGGGTAAGGCAGGTCCTAGTCAACTCCGGCTTCTCTAACGGTTTTCTTGAAGATATCGTAAAAAGAAAGGTGAAATGCCATGCAAACTCTGATGAGTCAACCAACACAACACTTGTATCCCCTATTAGACTATTTTACAGTAACTTATTTTCAACGGCTCATAAAACAGAGGAAAGAGTCCTGAAAGATATCGTTGATAGGAACGTTATCCCTTCAGACAAAAATCAGAAAATACAATTGACAAATTACTATAAAACCAAAAAAACGACCAATCTACTCATGAAAAACTCCCCAGATACCAAGCAGAACGCCTTGAAGGAAGCCAATGTCGTCTATGCCTTTAAATGTTCACTTGGGGACTGTAAGCCCCAAAGAACTCAGTATATAGGCAAGACAACAACGTCTCTTTCCAGGCGATTAACAATGCATAAACTAGAGGGCTCCATCAAGGAACATATAATCTCTTCTCAAAACTAGACCATCAGCAGAGAAATCTTGAACAACACAGAAATCATCGATAGGTACAGCGATAGCAGGCGACTCGACATCAGGGAGGCACTACACAACAAAAAGTCAACACCAGCAATCAACAGTCAATTAATGCACAACTATATTCAGTTGCCTGGCTTTGCCCAGACTTACCTATTTCCTAAGATGTGCTCCCTTCTTCGACAGCCCAAAATTAAGAGAATATGACTCACTCCTAAAGTCAATAACCATGAAAATGTTAAACCTCTCCCTGCAAGATGACCAATGGGACCAAGTAACATTCCCAGTTAGACTTGGGGGGTATAGGTATTCGCAAGGCAACACAGCAATGCTGGCATTCTTACCCTGGACCGCTGCTATAGGTGAATTAGTGAATTATATACTACCAGAATACCTATGAGACTCCATTGGGATTCATGATCCAAAATTCGTGGAAGGAACCTGTCAGTGGAACACTTTTACCAACTCTCACCCTCGACCAACTTTTCCAAATGACTGCAAACAGGCCAAATGGGATAGCCCCATGGTGGAGAACATCGCCACAGCATTGCTGGAGGCAGCTTCTGGGAAAGACAGAGTGTGTCTTCTAGCTGTGCAAACTCCCCCATACTGGGGACTTCCTGTTGGCTGTCCCTAATTCTGCCTTGGGCACCCGTCTTGACCAGCAAACCCTAAGTATTGGTGTTGCCCTGCACCTTGCCGCCTCCTAACTCCACCAAACACCGGTGTATTTGCGCCTATGCAAGGGTGGACCAATATGGCAGCCATGATCTCCTCTGTTGTAAGTCACCAGAAAAAATTACCAGACATGAAGCAGTCAATGACATTAAGATAAGTTTGCCTACAGCTGGGTGTCCAGCACAAAGGGAACCTATGTTGTAAAGACCTGACAACAGCCAAAAACGCCAATATGGAGTAACCCCTGTAGCCATGGAGAGATGGTAAACAAGTCATGTAGGACTACAAGTGTGTGCATCTACAATGGCTGATACCTATCTTTCTCACAGTTCAGCTGAAGAAGGCGGGACAGCCACCTTCAGGGATACTCAGAAAACCAACAAGTACAGGGACCTAAACGTTGTTACAGGTTCGTGCCGATAGGCTCTGAGACTCTGGGCGCCTGGGGTATATGTGCACTTAAGTTCTTAAAGGAGGCGAGTGGGGAAACATTGGGAAAACCCCAGACTCAAGAGCAACCAGCTTCCTGTTCCAGTGCCTCAGTGTCGCAGTTCAAAGGAGAAATGTGTGCTGTATCTTGAGTCCGCACCTGATCTCCGAAGAGCTGGACGAAGTCTTTGAACACCTATTGTTATATTGTTACATACATGTGTGTGTTCTCTGTAAACTGTAGCAATGAAATAAAATAAGATAAAATAAAATTAATAAAAAATAATAGGTGTGGTAGAAGAAAAGATTAATGTATCCAGTAAGAATCCACAAGGTCATCTCTGAATACTCTCTATTTTCTTCTTCGAGGCTGTGGGTCCCCATAATTGCACCAGAGGTGGTACCCCAATTATATAAAATATATATATATAATATATATATATAATATATATATATATATAATATATATATATATATATATTGTGACGATAATCTCTTTCAAGAGAGATTGAGCCTGCTCTTCCCTCCAAAGTATGTCACATCAACAGATAATATAGAAGATATATCCAGCAAGTATCTCCAAAACGTTTTGCCCAGAGAGCAAAACGTATCCAGCCCACTGGCGCACCTGCTCGCCTCCGCCACCGTTAACTGGCAAACTGCTTGTCCATCGCCTGCCTGTCGCTGATTGGCTGGTGTCCAGTCGCACCTGCCCCACCACCCTCCACCACAAGTTGATGTCTGGGCTACAGCGACCCAGAGAAGGCAGAATATCCTAGTGCTCCTTGCAGTTGACACGTCTCATTGGTAGACTAGGCCTTGGCTTACGTGTACTAAGGGAGGTGGCAGCTCGAAGCCAATATTCCGGCACTATCATCATTTACTTTGCTATTACTCACTTGTCTTAACGTAACTTTTCATTTGCCAGTGATTATTCTTATTATTTTGTTTGTTGACTTGTCTGTTATATTTATACTCAATTTTATTCATGTCTTATTTTTCTAACATAATTAAAATTTCATTGTTAACTTTACTTGTGTGTCTTCCCATTACCTTACCACAGACGAAAGTTCCAGCTTTTCTCTTTTTTTTTCCTTATGTGACGAGGCCCTGCCCCTAGCTTTTGAAACAGCCGAACACCAACGCTTTACCGTCACATAAAGTGGGGGCCTGCCCTAGGAGCTTCACTCAGGTACTGGTGCCAAGTAGTAATTTATGGTAAGCGTATTTGGCTTTGGTAACGTAGCTTTTACTATTTTTCATATTCAATTTTATTTTTATATGGTGCTGTGTGTATTGTGCATTCCGAGAGTAGCATATAGTGAAGGTGAGACAACTTTGGATTACGTGGTGACTGTAGGCCTCAGTCATACTCTTAATTGGTCATCTCTCCCTCCGTGTTATTACTCGTGTTTACCATCTTTTGTCCCTTGGATATTTCTCATATTTTCGACAGATCATCATATTGGTACCCTGGTACTGTGGTCTGCCCCCGGGTCAAGTGCACCTAATCTTCTGCAATCTGACAGTAGGAGGATAAAGAGGGCCATAGTTCCTCTAGCACGAACTTTAGTTGCTGAATTGGGACCTCAGCAGCAGTTCTCGTCACCAGTTGACACCTCGCACCCCTACACGTCAGTCAGAGATGATGATACATACATTGGTAGGGAATTAGCTTTCTTTTTCAGAGCACAAAAGTTTGCTAATTCTGTAAGTATCATATTAATTCCAGTGGGAAAACTTGCTTATGTCCTATTGAGACTCGGCAAGGTATGCTTACATCCTTGGACTACCAATTTTACTTTTGAGGCAATTAACTGTTTCATTTGTTTTAGAAACTCAGTTTCACTTGTTTAGTAGGATTTTCTTGCCCTTATCCTCTTACATGAGTACCGGGTACAAGATTTCCTGCGACCTTGATTTAATTAATCATTTAACATCTTGTAATTAACTTTAATTGTTAAAGATTCCACAGGATAGGTACCAGTTGCCACGTTGTCCTGTTTCTGACATTCACTATATCACAATGGTATATTCGTTGTGCATTTATTTGCTAATTTCATCATGTTTCGTCTCCAAGCTTTCCGTGCAGATCCAGCAGGTGAAATAGGGACTTTAAGTCGTGCCAAGAGGACTGAATTACAAACTCTTGCACATGAGTATCAACTAGAAGTTCCCTACCAAGCCAACAAAAATGAAATACACAACCTGTTGCTGGATCACTTCTTAGAGCAAGGTAAGATAGACTCTGAAACTCACGAAACTTACTTTATTGCAGATAAAACTGATTTGGCAACGATGAAACTCAAAATAGAGCTGGCCAAGA